>NW_021821055.1:0-113954 GCF_901001135.1 Rhinatrema bivittatum | reverse complement strand
TTGAACTGTATTATCACAACTCCTTACTCAATCTGAATTCCATCCGACTGTTTAGAAAAGATCTGTGTGATGGAAACCCTCTTACTGGATGCGATCTTTTTCAATTTGAGGAAAAAACCTACGGTGTGTGTCCATTAGGTAATGCCGCTTTCAGATTGAAAAAGATCGCATCCAGTAAGAGGGTTTCCATCACACAGATCTTTTTCTAAACAGTCCGATGGAATTCAGATTTGAATAAGGAGTTGTGACCCTAGCATGCCACTAACATGAAGGCCTCGGCGCGCCACAGCACATGCTCTGCTCGCCGCGAAAATGAAGGCCCCCAGTGCAGCGGGATGTGCGCCACTCGCAGCTAAAATGAAGGCCCCTGTGAGAATGTGTGAGAACGGGGCGGGTGAGAGAGCAGGAAGAGGGGATGCTTGAGTGGGTTTCAGAGAGAGGGAGCCTATATGAGGAGATTGGGAGCACGTATATGAAAAACGGATCATGTGGACGTGAAGGTGCTGGCCTGTGTGAAGGGATTGTGTATGTGCGAGACAGAGCCTGTGTGAAGGGGTGCGTGAGAGAGAGACATAGGTAGCCTGTGTGAGGATGTATGTGTGAGAGAGAAAGGGAGCTTGTGTGGGTGTGTATGCAAAAGAGAGGGCCCTGTATGAGGGGGATGTGTGTGAGAGAGTGAGGGAGCCTGTATGAGGGTGTGTGTATGTGTATTAGAGAGAGGGAGCATGTGTGTGACAGAGGGAGCCTGTGTGAGGATGGATGTGAGAGAGAAAGGGAGCTTGTGTGGGTGTGTATGCAAGAAGAGGGACCCTGTATGCGGGGATGTGTGAGAGTGTGGGAGCCTGTATGAGGGTGTGTGTATGTGTATTAGAGAGAGGGAGCATGTGTGTGACAGAGGGAGCCTGTGTGAGGATGGATGTGAGAGAGAAAGGGAGCTTGTGTGGGTGTGTATGCAAGAGAGGGACCCTGTATGAGGGGGATGTGTGAGAGAGTGAGGGAGCCTGTATGAGGGTGTGTGTATGTGTATTAGAGAGAGGGAGCATGTGTGTGACAGAGGGAGCCTGTGTGAGGATGGATGTGAGAGAGAAAGGGAGCTTGTGTGGGTGTGTATGCAAGAGAGGGACCCTGTATGCGGGGATGTGTGAGAGTGTGGGAGCCTGTATGAGGGGGTGTGTATGTGCTAGAGAGAGGGAGCATATGTGTGTGAGAGAGGGAGGGACAGAGAGGGAGCCTGTGTGAGGGGTAGTACTGAGAACGGGGTCAAACTCTGGGACTGGTGATAGAGTGGAAGGGGTTGAGCCTAGAGGTGGAGAGGAGAGATACTGGCAGGTGGAGGAGTTGGGGCCTGAGAGGGCAAAGTGGCCAGGGGAGTAGGGAGAGCGAGTGGAAGGGACACTTACAGTGAATTTCTAGGGAAATTCTGCTCAAAATATTTTTTAAAAATCCTCTTTAAGTAATAATTTTCTTGTATTCATTTAAAATGTAATTACTTAAACTGTCCAGTAAATTGTGCTATTTTAACCAATATTTGAAGTTTTTGTGCCCAGAATCCCCCCCCCCCCCCTCCGGGAGCAAATAGTGCACAAGGAGCACTATCCGGGAAGGCACTAGGAAACGCTTAGGGAGGAGTCCCCAGCAGTACCCGCCATCCCCCATGGCCGGGCACACATGGGTAGGGGCCCCCATGAGCCGCACTCCCAAAAGGGGCAAAGAGGAGCCTGCAGGTCAGGAAGTGGAAAGTGCAATACGCATCCAGGGAGGCCCACTAAAGGGGCTTTACCAGCCTTCATCTGCCGCCCTCTCTTTTATCTCCAGGAAACAAAAAGTGTCATTTGCAATCGCTAACGAACCGCCTGGGAGCAATTAGGCAGGCGCGGGCAGAACTTATCCTGCGTAAGCTCGGACGGCCCCCGCGATGCCAAGCCCAATGCTGCGCGGGTGCTACAAAACCCCACAACCCCGGCCCCCGGCCCCGCCACATCCCAGAGCAGAGCCGGTCCCCAGCCCGGCCCAGGGCGCGGGATCTTACCTGGGTGCACTGGCCCTGGGAGCCAGTCCTGCCCAGCACCTTGGTGACCTGCGGAGGGAAGACAACGGCGTTAGGAGAGACAGAAGCCCGAGCTCCGCCACATCACCACCACCTCCTCCTACCTGCCGGGGGCCTGGCCTGGCCTAGTCCCCGGCTTCCTCGCGGCCTCCCCTTACTCTCCCGCCGCCTTCTCACAGTTCGACGCGGTTATAACCCCCCGGCCTCGTGACTTGCAAAGCCCGCGCGCACTCACTCGCGCCAGCTTGATGGGTTGCACGCGACTCGCTTCCATGATGGCGGTTTCAGCGGAAAAAGAGAGTCACGTGGTGCGAGAGGCCTCTTATGTACCGTTACGTGAGGCATGGGTGGGGCGACGTCGACGGCCGCCGTTTATTACGTAGGCGCTGTAGCCACGTGACTACATTCTGACCTCCTCTCCCCAACGGCGTTGCCGCCATTTTTGACGCGGGATTAAAAAAAAAAAAAAAAAAAGTAAAACGAGGAGACCACCATGCAGAGATAAAAACAGTCAGAAGATCCTTTATTAAAATGACCCAGCTTAAAATTGTATTTTAACGTAACAAAACTGACCTGGCGTTCTGTGTTTTTCAGTGGGTCACAGACTTCGCCATGAACATTTCAAACATTTTCTCTTGACGATCTCACAGGTGTTAGTTTTTTTTTTTCTTTGCCAGACTCAAAGATGGCGTGGTCACGTGGTCTCCATTATAGACGTATCCGTGCCCTTTCGCGTCAGGGCTCGGAGTTCCTCCAGGCCAGCCTCCTTCCCAGGCTGCACCGCGGCTCCTCCTGCCCTTGACAACAAAGATGGCGTCGGCCACCAAATTCATCCAGCGACTGCGGAACTGGGCTTCGGGGGTAAGAGACTCGCGCAGCGGGGGCGCGGGGAGGCCGCAGGGGTTTTCCTGGGAAGAGGATGTCGGGGGTTAGCGGTTAACCTGGAGCTGGGACACGCCGGACAGGTGCAGCCGAGCCGCCACTCATCCTCTGGGCCAGTCCGGTTTTAGAGCTTCCATCGAGTGCATTGCGGGGGGGGGGGTTTGTAATCCCTGCGCCTTTCTGGAGCGAGCACAGCAGGCATCGCGCTGGCCTGGGGCTGGGATGCTGGAAATCCAGATTTGGCCTTGAGATAACGTGGCAACGTGTGACCCACTCCTGTGGCTCTTCTCTGGGCGAGCCGCGCGACTCCAGGATGCAAGAAATCTGCGAGACGCTCCTGCTGTTTTTACACGGGTTAAGGTCGGGATGAGGTGTGATGGAGGTCTATGAAATCTGGAGTGGGGTGGAACAGGTAAACGGAATGGTTATTTCCCTGTAGGTATCCAGATCAGTCCAGACTCCCGGGTTTTGCCTCCCTTCCTGCAGATGAAGACAGAGAAAGTTTTACAGGCACCGCCTTATAACCCGGTGTGTCACCGGCAGCTCCTCGGTATTTCTCTGTTTCCAGCAGATGGAGGTGGTGCAAAACCTGCAGTTCTGAACCCAAGACACGCTAAGGCAGTTTTTCAGTGGCTTCTGGCCTCCCAGGGGGTTGGCACTTGGCAGGTTCTGGTGGGACCACCCCCCCTGGTCGTAGGCTCATGGAACCCCAAATTTGCTCTTCAGGACACCAGGGGTGACAGCCGGTTGTCCAGCTCCCTCCCCTTCAGTGAGGGTTTTGAGCAGCCTTTGTTCCTTCTTCAGGGAAGTATCCTTTGACTTTTGCCTTCTTAGTAAAGTTAAAAAAAAAAACAAACAGCCGAGCGGAGGCTGTTTTTCTGACTGCCAGCCCAATCGAGTTTCTCAGTGAGTTGGTCTTCTCTCAAACTTTTATTTCTCTGCTCTCATTCTCAGCGCGCTTCCCTCCCTCCCCGCAGTTTCCGGCACCTGCCCCGTGGCCCGAGTCGGCTGTGTCATGCCTTGTGCGAGCCATTGCTCGCGTTGCGGTGAGCATTCCCTGAGCCTTGTGCAGGCCGGCCAATGTCTCTGCTGCCTTCCCGGCAGGGGAAGGATATTCGGGGGATGCCGCAGTGGCAGCCCAGCCCTAGACGGTTGCCGGCTGCAATGGAGCATCAGGCCGACACGTTCCCTCTCAGTGCAGGAACGGCAGCCATTTTGGGAGCTTTTTGCGCCACGTAATTTAGAGAGCACCACCACCATTTAGAGAGCAGCGCCGTATGCATTCAAGTGAACGTCCAGCTCAATTAGGGGGTAGCAACCACTGTAACAGCAGGCCACACCCTTACCCCATACTCTTACCCACCCCGGTTTTGTTTTTTTGAGATAGCAGCCCTCCATCCTTCCGCTCCGTGAAGGTAACACCAACTACTGGCCACTGGCATCCCGCTCCACCTTCACGGAGCGGAAGGATGGAGGGCTGCTATCTCAAAAAAAACAAAAACCGGGGTGGGTAAGAGTATGGGGTAAGGGTGTGGCCTGCTTGTTACAGCGGTTGCTACCCCTAATTGAGCTGGACGTTCACTGAATGCAGATACGGCGCTGCTCTCTAAATTGGGTGGAGGGGAATTAGGGCTGGAGGGTACTGGAAGCCAATAGTACAGGTGGGAGAGAAAAAAAAGGGGAAAAAATGGATAAAGTGCGTAGCATGCTGGGCAGACTAGATGGGCCGTTTGGTCTTCTTTTTCGCGTCATTTCTATGTTTCTATGTAGGAAAAAGCAGTCAGTGCAGGCGGGAGATCCCTGTCCTCTTCTCCTGCTGATTTCGACCCTGATGATGTCTGGGGGGCCTCAAGGGACCCGTCTGGGGACGATTCTGACACCCAGGAGGGGGATCTCGGGGGCCCTTCAGGTTTTTCCGCCAACTTCATACTCCTGATGCACCAGCCTTCTTGGCCAATAAGAGGGGTGCTTCCTTACGTTTCTTGAGGTCTGCCTAAGAAAGCGCCCAGGGTGGATCTGCCAGTGGCTACCAGGATTGTAAGGTGCAAGCCCTTGTGGTGCGGTGGGTCATGCAGGGTATCCCTCGGAGGTGTCTGACCATGGAGATTGTCATCAAGAGGTTCCTCTCCCTCAGATGGTCCTGATCAGGCAGATGAGCCCGGCCAGCTTCCTTCTGTCGCAGAGGATGACGCCAAGGTGATTCGCTGTTTCAGCATAAGGAGCCGGCTATCTGATCCTGCATGGGATTGCGGATAAGCTAGCGGAGCCGAGCCAGGACACGGTGGGGCTGGTCATGGCCTTACGGGATCCGGCCAAAACCTTTCCCTTTCATGAGATGGTGAAGCAGCTGATAGTATGGGAGTGGGATACTTCTGAGACAGGGCGAAGGGCAGGCTCTGTCCCTTGCCTCAAGACACTCTGGAGCTGCTGGAGATCCCGAAGTGGATGCGTCCATCTCAGCGTCACAAAGCGCACCTAATCATTGGCCCAATCTGATCAAAATCCTTCTTTAAGCCTAGATTTATCATTTGCTATAAATGTAGCGGAATGATGAGCTGCGGCCAGAAAAGGGGGGGGGGGGGGCGGTGGTGTGCACCTAGCCGCATTGCGGCAGTGCATTTTTGCCTGCCGCGGTTGTGGCCGCAGTGCACACTATCGCCCCTGTACTGCCAGTGGGAAAGATGGTGTTATTTCCAGTGCTACTGCTGGCAATAATGTCTAAAACATTATCGCCCGCAGCGGTACTGTAATCAAAGTTTTTCTAACCCCGCCCTAACTCCACCTCTTTCCCTCATTAAATCTTAACGTTGCGATGCAGTAGTTATCGCGTTTTAATGAGTGACCCTGTTAAAAGAAGGCAGCAATGAAAAGGTTACAGTCGCTTTAGAAGACTCATCGCACGGAGGAAAGTAATTTCCCTGTTAATTACAGTAGAAATTCTGACCAGGTTTTGCAAGAGCATCTTCTGTTAATTATGTTAATACGTAGCTTTACTTTATTTTTTTCAGCATAACCTTCAGGCCAAATTACAGCTTCGGTATACAGAGATATCTAAAAGGTAATTTGTAGTTTTGATGTTCACAAACAACCTATTATAAAGATGCATGCTCTCTCAGCTGAGCTCGAAAACACGAAGTGCAATTCTGTATACGTGCTCTAGTCCAGATTCAGAAAGGTAAACGCTCAGTGGTACAGCACACGTTTGTGCCACGGAGATTCTGTCTGAAATTCATTAAGAATATAAGAACTGAACTGATGTGCAAATCCCGGCTGTTCCAGCATATGGAATACATACATCATCTTCACTAGAAGCCAGCTATGATAAGCATTTTCCCGTAGATACAAAATGGGAAAAACCTTTTACATCTGGCCCCTAGATCAGGGTTAGGCAATTCCAGGCCTGGTGCCAGGATATTCACAATGAATATGCATAAGGTATATTTGCATGCATTCCCTCCATTATAGGCAACTATACACATTCATTACAGATGTCCTGAAAAACAAGACCGGTTTGTGGCACGCCAAGACTGGAATTGCCTACCTATACCCTAGATCTTGCATATGAGGGATTCTTCCAGACCTGAGATTCTCCAGGATCAGTTTGCCCAGCTGCTCTTCTGCAGATTGGCCCAAGAGATCATATGAGATTTCATACATGGTTTGTGCTTCCAGAGTTCAAACATCAAGGCCCTGCAGGAGACCAGAAAGAATTGTGGTCACCGCATCTCAAAAGATATAATTGCGATGGAGAGGGTACAGAGAAGGGCAACCAAAATGATAAAGGGGATGGAAAGCTCCCCTATGAGGAAAGACTAAAGGGTTAGGGCTGTTTCAGCTTGGAGAAGATACGACTGAGGGGGGATATGATAGAGGTCTTTAAATCATGAGAGGTCTGAACGAGTAGATGTGAATCGGTTATTTACTCTTTCGGATAATAGAAAGACTAGGGGGCACTCCATGAAGTTAGCATGGGGCACATTTAAAACTAATCGGAGAAAGTTCTTTTTTACTCAACGCACAATTAAACTCTGGAATTTGTTGCCAGAGGATGTGGTTAGTGCAGTTAGTATAGCTGTGTTTAAAAAAGGATTGGATAAGTTCTTGGAGGAGAAGTCCATTACCTGCTATTAATTAAGTTCACTTAGAGAATAGCCACTGCTATTACTAGCAACGGTAACATGGAATAGACTTAGTGTTTGGGTACTTGCCAGGTTCTTATGGCCTGGATTGGCCACTGTTGGAAACAGGATGCTGGGCTTGATGGACCCCCGGTCTGACCCAGTATGACATGTTCTATTCTTATCAGACGAGGCTCTGGAGTATGACAAGGGCCCAGCAGGGATCTGAGAGCAGCTCCCAAAGCACAAATGCTTTGATAAGGCCCAACCAAAGGTCAGACGACAGTTCTGAGATCAGAGCACAAGCCCTCTGATAGGGCCCAGATGGGTTTATGCACTTCACCTAACTGGGGATCAAACAACAGGTGACAGAGCACAGACATCTCATTAGGCCCAGAAGGGATCAGAGAACAGCTGAAAGCAGCACATCATGGTAACATATGGGAGGGGTTAGAGAGCTGTAGTGAGATAAAACACTTTGCATTACTTTTATTCTCAGAGGTAGAAGTAAGTGCCCTCTCTACCCTCATGGACTCATTTATCAGTAAAGCAGCCTTCGAGATGCTATTAATGTTGCTTTCCCCCCATTTTCCCTCTTTAATCACCACACCCCAGATGGCACCAGGATCTCTTGCTGAATTTGGGGTCTGGAGGGATGTCTCTTGATCCCTCAGCACCACTCTTTAGGTCGATATTCAGTGCCACTTAGCCGTTAAGTTCCTGCTTAGTTAGCTAAGTGGCACTGTTTGATATTAAGCTGTGTCTATTTATCCAGCTAAGTTAGTCAAATAAGTGCGGATTTTCAGTCTCATCTCGTTTAGTTTGCTGGATAAGCCTAGGACAGCTATTTGGCTCTCCATATTAGCCAAATAAACTTATCCTACTGACTATAATAAAGTCATGGTGCAGCCCCTGATTATCCGGTCAGCTTGCTCAGCTGATTATTGGCCTCTTTATGGTTAGCAGCAGAGGCCACAACAGTAATATCGGCTGCCTTCCCTCCTCCTAGGGAGTAAGTGTCACTTCTCAAACCTACCCTGCCTTAACAGACTGCAGACCAGAGCCTGATCCATGGGGCTGCCCCAGTGTCACTTTAATGTCTATTGAAGACCTACAGTCAGACCCGGTTTCTTATTCCACTCATTTAATTTCATACCATTGTGTCCATTCTAAGTATTGATGTTTGCTTAGGACTCAGTCTCCCACCCAAGCTTCCTCTGGGCCCCAGTCACAAGTTTGCCGACAATTATTACTGCACACGTGATGGCCGGCGGGAGACGTACCCTATCGTTGTAATGTCGCCACAGAAAGCGCTCGCTTCTGGAGCCCCCGCAGCCAGGTAGTGCCCTCCGCAGACCCTCTAGCAGGAAGAGAACTGTGCTCTTTCTTAGTTGTTGCAGATTAAAGGTGAGCGAAGTGCACTTGTTCTGGTGAGCCCGTGCAGGGCAAAGCGATGTGCTCTGCCACTGGATAGAAAGCATTAGCCTCAGAAACATTTTGAGCCAGATAAATATTCTGGAGGAATGGACGATCTCCTCTCTCTGTTCCTTCTGTTCACCGTGGAGCACTATGCAGAGGTGGGCGGTGTTTGCGTGAAATAACAAGATGTTCCTGATGGTGCAGAGTTAATTTGGATGAGTGATCCATAGCAAGGGGTGACCTAGTCAGCCTTCAAAGAGCTCATCAAACGTGCTCCATTCCTGGAACAAAACCGACGTTTTGGGAGGGGTCAGTGTCTGCCTTACCCCTGCAGCACTGAAAGTTGCATCTGGCTTTTTTCTGAGACAGGGGGTTCTTGAAATAGGAAATGTTTCTGAATATAACCTCCCGCCTGCACGATGGACGAGAGCCCTTGGACTAGAACCTGCCCCGATGCCCATGGCAGAAGCTGCTGGTGAAAGCCCCTTCTTGAACATACCCGATCAGACCAGACCAGTGGGTTGTGCGTTCCTACCAGCAGATGGAGACAGAGAACAAAGACGTTTGGACTGCTACATAACCGAGAGCGCCCCCTGCAGCCCTCAGTATTTCTCTGACTCCAGCAGATGGTAGAGATGCAAATTCTTCAGTCTTGTTAGTTAATAAAAAAAAAAAGGTATTAGGGGAAGGTTTTTTTCCTAGGTTAGGCTAGTTAGTAGTTAGTAATGCAGCTTCCTGAGGTGTTAGGCACCTTCGTGGGCCATCCCTCAGTTGAAGCCGGGCGTCCAGGGGGATTGGATACCCCTGCCTGCGTCTCGCCCGCAGCGGTCCAGTGTCTCGATAGCCAGGGGCTCCTCCTGTTTCCTCCTCCTCGACCACTGAGGAGGCTCCTCCTTTCCTCAGGCTCCAGCAGGGCCAGTATAAGTTTCAAAAAGGAAAAGGAGCTGAAGTCTTTCAAGGTAGGCGGAGTTGCTTCGGGGGACGGGCCATGCCGTTTCATCGGCAGGCCGGTCGGAGTGGGGAGCTCGACCTCCGCGGGTCCTAACGACGGCCCGGGGCTCCGGGTAGGTCCTGGGGAGGAAGGCCTTCGCGCACGTAGTAGGCCGCATTTTTTTTTTTGCGCCGGCAGCTCTCCTCAGAGCAGTTTCGCGCCTGCAGGGAGTTTGCTATTTTTAGCTCCTGCAGTTGTGCAAAGGCTTCCCGGCCTGACTTTTTTTCTTTTTTCTGATGACCGCGTGGCTGCTCGGTCTGGTGTATGGCACTCAGACCCAAGATGGGGACTTGCTGTGTGTGTGGGACGCCAGGGCAGGCCCTAAACGCTGGTTCCCTTTGTTCTGCCTGTTCCATAGGGCAGGAGGGAACTTCCTCGGGCGGCGCAGGCAGACAAGGGCTCCGGGCCGAGGTCCTCCTTGGTGGGGGAGGGTGGCTCGCGGCGGGTGCTGCAGGAGGAGAGGAGGCCCCTCCCATTCTATCCCCGGTGGACCAGATTCCCATTTTTGGGGTGACCCTGGGCTACTGGACCCTCCTGCGGGGGGGGGGAGGGGGGTTGATTCGGGGGAGTTCTGGCCTGAATTTGTGCTGCCCACCAGGCGTTCCTGGCTAGGAAACAGGAGATCCTGAAGAGAGCAGCGCAGCCAGACCCTTTGGTGGTCCCCAGACCACCATCAATCTGCAGGAGCTCGACAAGGGGCTCCAGGTGAGGACAGGCTGCCAGCCCCACTCGGGGATCCCTCGGACCCTGGGGACGGATCAGGATCCGGGTCCCGGTTAGGTCAGTTAACTTTGGGGAAGATGTTTCCAGTAAGGCCCACCCTGGATCTGAGCATTGATCCTAGGGGATTCAGGATTATTAATTAGTTTATGGACGAGCAATGCAAGCTGAAATTTGATTTGCCAACGTATTGGGAGCCAATGCAAGGACTGCAGTACAGGGGAGAGATGCTGGCGCAAACCCATGTCCAGAAAAGATATAAGCTGCTGAGTTCTGCATGATCTGCAGGGAACAACGTGAACCAGCTGGAAGGCCAATGAGAGGAGAACTCTTATAATCCAGAGGGGAACATCAATGCTTGTAACATGGTTCTAAACATCTACCTGCTTATGAAATTTGTGAAATGCTGATTTTTATCAGGGCTTTAAAGTGGCCTCACATTGACAGATGCAAATCTGGGATAACTCTAAATTTCACACTTGAGATTGTAATCGTAGCTCACAGCTTTCAAAGATGAAGGCTTCAGGATTGTTCGATGAGGACCTACTTCAGGTTTGTCAGTGTTGAGAGCTTAGCTTATTATGGAATAGCCAGCGTTTAACTGAAGATAAGCAAACTGAAATAAACTCAATAAAAGTGGAATCCCATGACACATCACTGGAATGAAAAACTGAATTCCTGGAATCGTAACTAGCTTACGTAATGCGGTGAGGTAGATGTGAAATGGAGCTGCAGGGAGCGCCGATCTCTGCGGGACGCCAGAAGCAAAGGGTACACCAAGCAAAGCCGTTTTCCCTGTTGTGTATGCCCTGAAAGGAACGACTTTAAACCAGCATAATACTTACCCTGCAAGTCGGGAGGTTAGGAGATGGAGATCAATGGTGTCTAATGCCGCCGAGGTTGAGTTAAAGCCATTAGGTATTGTGTCATGCTGTGGAAAGCGCCTTATGTTAGTGCTAGAGAGAAGCAAGATTTCATTCAGTGCTATAATACGTGAGGAAACCAAAGTATTGAGGATCAGAAATACCATTCTCTTCCACGGATTCAATGAGTTGTTGGTAAACAGCTTTGACGGAAGAGAAAGTGATGAGCTGGGGAAGTAATTATCCAGTTCTGTGTTTATTTTAAAGATGCCCGTTTTAAAGTGCTGCACAAAATCCTTGCTGGAGGGAACATATTACCAAATTGGTGTCTCTCTTCTTTCTGACACTGTGGCGGGAATAAAGGGAGGCTTGTTCTTTTAAGAGCTTTGTCCATGCATCATATTTATGCCATGAGAACGGAGAGTGTTGGCTTACATCAGATATGTGTTTAGTGCCACAACTATCATGGTTTCTGGGAGGATTTTCCATAGTTTAAATGTTTCATTTGTTCTCTTTTGCTTATGTCTCTCTTCATGCTGGTCTCTCTGTTACGGTTTTCTTTTTCTTTTCTCTCTCTCCCCATCTCCTGTCTCTCTTGCTTGCTGCGCCCATTCCTGTCTCAGCCCCAGCGTTACAAGAGGGTCTTCCAGAACGGCAGCCCCTTCTCAGAGGGGTCCCGTGCTGACTGGTACTCTGAATCTTCAGGCGAGCGCAGGACTCTGACTAAATGCGGATCTGATGAGGTCATTAAGTAAACGGGACCGAGGGATGAAGAGGGGACCAGCTTTTTTCTGTTTGGGACCCATTCTGGAGCTGCAGTAGGACCAAATCACAGCGCGCAGTTACGAATGAAATCATTAAATCGCTGTTTTATCTTTTTATGTTGGAAAATTCAGAATGCTCAGTTTTGCTGACAGGTTTGATTACGTCCTTCTGCCAAAATTTGCCAAATCCTAAATTGAGGCCTGAGCTACATCGTAGAAGCCACTGGGTAATTTGATTGGGGTAGATGATTCACACAGTGACACGAAAGGAACTGTTCTGTACAAAACCACAAGGCTATGACTAATACACAAGAGGCAAAAATAAAAGGTGGAAATTTAAATTTGAGAATGAGGGGTCTTGGGGGGACTCTGGAGCAGTAGTGTGCAGTTTTCTGGATTCAGTTCCTCAGGTCTTCTGCTCCCTGGCAATGACTGGTGGCCAGATTTAGGGTCCTTGAGTGCAGGGTTTGGGAAGGCACCCTGGTGCATGGCTTCTGTCCTGGACTGGCACTGGGAGGGATATAAAATAGGGGGAAAAAAAAAACCTCTTGGTAGTTACAAATGAAGGCTCATGTCATCAGGATGAGCTTGAGAACCCAAAGAAGCAGGAGCAAACTGCTGGGTCAAAAAAAACAAAACGGAATAACGCAAGGAAATATTTCTTCGCAGAGAGGGCAGAAATAGTATTGGGAATTCAAGAAATCCAGGGAGTGGCAAAGAAGATCATAAAGCATGGGAAGAACCAGAGACAGATGATGTAGGATTTGTGGTATTTCACTAGATGGAGAAAGAGGGCCTGTGAGATGGACCTGCTGCTTGCCATATTCCAGGTTTCTCGGTTTAAACTGACCTAATGCCTTTTTTTGTTTCCTTTTCCTTTCAGCTCAGAAACCGCTGTGGCCACATCAGCAAAAAAGCCTGTTACTCCAGGAATGCCTCCACCAAAGTGGGGAATTGTCAAAGGACGAGCCATATCTGTGAGTGGATCAGAGGAGAAGAAGGGTCATAAAAATCCTCTTTAAACTTGGAGTCTTGATTGAGAATACATGGGACTTTCACCTTGGAAAGAAAAATGTTTCTGCTGTGTTACTGTTTAAATATATTGTTTAATAAGTCTCTCTGGCCTGGTTTGCGTTCATTACTATAAGTTGTTTCATGTCAGAATTCTGGCTAGCCTTCGAATCACATATGAAAGGTCTAGCAAAAGGGAGTAGACTTCAGAACTCAAATGTAATATCCCTTTTTGTGTTGGGGAGCAGAATGATCCTTTACATGACCCTCAAGATGCAATCCCGCCTAGGCATAACAGAAGGAGATGCAAATGCTAGCTAATTGGATAGTGTCTGTTTGGCACGCCCAACCTATTGCTATCAAAAGAAATAAAAAGTTGGGTGGACTGTCTATGTGCTTCTGTCTATTCCAGATAGAAGGCTGAAGCTTGCAGTCCAAATGGTGCGGTGCTCATTCACCTTGGTGGGAATGGGGCCTGGGAAAAAAAATATTGGCAGGATGATTGACTGATTAAGATGGAAATCCATCAACACCTTAGGCAGGAACTTAGGCTGTGTATGGAAGACCATCCCGTCATGATAAAACTTAGTGTAAGTTGGATAAATCACTAAGGCCTGGAGCTTGCTGACCCTGCACACTGAAGTAACTGCTACCAAAAATATGACCTTTCAGGTCAGGTATTTGAGGTCACAGGACTGCAGTGACTCAAAAGGAGATTTCATCAGCTGAGCTAACACCATGTTGAGGTGTCAAGACACAGTGGGAGGCCTTAGGGGAGTCTTTGATTGACACAGACTCCACATGAAACATACAACTATAGGCTGTACAGAGATGGGTGTACCATCTACACCTTGTGGTATGAGCCAGTTGCACTAAGATGAACTCTAATGAAACTGGTTTTCAAGTCAGCTTCTGATAGTTTGTAGAAGGTAGTCAAGCATTTTTTTGTGTGGGGCAGGAGAACGGATCTAGGGCCTTCTGCTCACACCACATGGAAAACCTCCTCCACTTCAGTCCCTCAGACTTTCTAGTGGAAGGTTTCAAGAAGCTACCAGGTCTCGAGAACACATCCTCTGAAAGATCAAGTGGCTGCAGAATTAACCTCTCAACATCTGTGAGCGACAAGTATGGAGGTTGGGATGCTGCTGCCTGCCTTGGTCTTGTGTGATGAGATCTATGGAAGTCCCCAGACTGATCGGTCTCCAGATGGACAACTCCCATAGGAGTGGAACCAGACCTGTCTCGGCCAGCGACGGGGCTATGAGAATCATAGTCCCTCTGTCCTCGCGAAGCTTCAAGGGTGTCTTTGTCACTAAAGGGAATCAAAGGAGACAAACTTACCAGAAAACCCTTGCCTCAATGACAGTCAAGGGTGTCTTAGGCTGATTTGCCATCTGACCTGTGTAAGGAGCAGAACAGAGGCACCTTCCTGTTGCTGGGGGACGTGAACAGATCTACATCTAAGCTCTCCCAGAGGCGGAATATCTGATTCGCTATCCCCTGGTCCAGGGACCACTCGTGGGGTCTGAAGGCTCGACTCAGCCTGTCCACTACCACTTTCTCCATCTGGCCAGGTACATGGCCCCGAACACTGTCCCTTGGGACAGGGCCCAAAACCATATCTGGACCGCTTCCTGACACAAGAGGTAAAATCCCCGTGCCTCCCTGCTTGTTGACATACCGCATGGCTACCTGATTGTCGGTCCTGGATCAGGACAACTTTGATGGACAGTCGCTCTCTGAAAGCCCATAACGTGTACTTGATCGTCCAAAGCTCCAGGAAGTTGATTTGACAAGAGTGTTCCTGAGCGGTCCAGAGTCCTTGAGTACCAAGGCCATCTATATGAGCTCCCCACCACAGGGTGGATGCATCCATGTTAGTACAATTTAAGTAGGGGCAACTCCAAAAAGGGATCCTCCTTTTCCAGATTTGAAAGTACCCGCCCCCAGGCAAGGAGTCCCGGAGAGACGGGGTGATGCCGATGCAAACCTGGAGGCTCTGAGTGGCCTGGCACCACCGCAACCTCGGGATCCATTGGGCTCTGCACGATTGTAAATGTGCCAAGGGAATAACTTGGACAGTTGCGGCCATATGGTCCAAAAGCCTCAACGAGTGCCAGGCTGACACCTGCTGGCGCTGTTGAATCTCTGTTGCAAAGGCTACCAAGGTGATGGCCCTCTGGTGAGGCAGAAAAGCCTTGGCTTGAGCCTTGTCTTGCAGGGCTCCTATGAAATCCAATTGAGGTAATGGGCTGAGTTTGGATCGGGTAGTTGAGAACAAATCCTAGGGACTCCGATACCTGCATGTTCAAGTGCATGGACCTGACGGCCCCAGCCTGAGATGTGCTCTTGACCATCCAATCGTCCAGATATGGGAAAACATGCATGCACTCCCAGCCTGTGGAGGTGCACGCCACTACAGACAGGCATTTTGTGAAGACCTGTGGGGCAAGTGCAAGCCTGAATGGCAACACCTGGTACTGGAAATGCTAATTTCCCACCACAAATTGGAGATACCTCCTGTGACCAGAGAAGATCTCGATATGAGTGTATGTATCCTTTAGGTCGAGGGAGCATAGCCAGTCTCCTTTTTGTAAAAAGGGGATCAAGGTGCTCAGGGAAACCATCTTGAACTTTTCTTAGAAACCTTAAGTCTAGGATGGGAGCAGAGTCCTTCTGTTCTCTTTAGAATCAGGAAGTACCTGAAGTATAATCCCTGCCCTCTTTGCCCTGCTTGTATGGGACTTGACCGGCTCTGGCCATTAAGGAGCTCCGTCTAATAGTACCCTCTGATATGCTACCAGCCCTCAATATGGGCACGGAGGGCAATTTTGGCCAGACACCCAATAGATTCAATTGGTACCCTTGGCATGCGACGGACAGAACCCACTGGTCCGAGAATATATGGGACAGTGCTTTGCAAAGAACCGCAGCCTGCCCTAACCCGAGGATCCATCATTCCTGTATGGGCAACTGGCTTATGCTCCCTGCAGCCCAGTAAAAACCCTGTCCCTGGAGTTGACTGAGAAGCTGGCTGGGACATGGGGGCTCTCTGTTGCTTGGGACGGCTGCAGGAGCTCTGCAGCTGTCCCAGGAGCGAGGAGTCAGAGGATAGTATTTCCTTTTGGTGGGTACCTTCATACCTCGCTGACTTTCTAGTGCACACAGGAAAATGGAGAGTATGCATGTATTTTTAATAATGAGATACACGCACATTCTCCATTTCTGCACAAGTATTTCCATGTTCCAGGTCGCGCCATCCTCTTGGATGAGGAGGATGGGTCCAGAGTACGGGCGGTGAATTGTTGGAGGGTTTCATGGTGGTTCCGAAGTTGGGCCACAGCATTCTTCACCTTAATTCCGAAGAGATTCTCTCCAGTACACGGCAAGTCAGCAAGAGATCCGAGATCCTCAGCCATGCCATTCTGTGGGCACCGATTCCTGCTACAGAGACTCTCAATGCCGTCTCAAAAACCTATTAGGTTGCATGGACCTCATGTCTTCCGCACTCCAGGCCCTTAAGCACCAGCAGCATGAGTGAGTCCTGCTGCTGTTGAGGCAGATGCTCTTCCACCTGCTTCCAGATGTCCCACGAGTACTGGCTCATATAGAGCTGGTAAGGACATAAGAAATTGCCATACTGGGTCAGACCAAGGGTCCATCAAACCCAACATCCTGTTTCCAACAGAGGCCAAACCAGGCCACAAGAACCTGACAAGTAACCAAACACCAAGAAGATCCCATGCTACTGATGCAAATAATAGCAGTGGCTATTCCCTAAGTAAACTTGATTAATAGCAGTTAATGGATTTCTCCTCCAAGAACTTATCCAAACCTTTTTTTGAACCCAGCTACACTAACTGCACTAACCACATCCTCTGGCAACAAATTCCAGGGCTTAATTGTGTGTTGAGATGTGGTGACCAGAATTGTACACAGAATTCACGGTGTGGTCTCACCATGGAGTGATACAGAGGCATTATGACATTTTCTGTTTTATTAACCATTCCCTTCCTAATAATTCTTAACATTCTGTTTGCTTTTTTGACTGCTGCAGCACACTGCGCCGATGATTTTAAAGTATTATCCACTATGATGCCTAGATCTTTTTTCCTGGGTGGTAGCTCCTAATATGGAACCTAACATCGTATAACTACAGCAAGCTACACTTGTGGTAGGCGGTAATGCGGGCAGTGAGCATGGCGCTTTGAAATACTTTCCTCCCAAGAATGGCCATTGCTCTATGGTTCTTCCCTGTGGGTGCCCAGGAATGAGTCCGAGAGAGCTTGGTCATCTTGAGGGCAGATTCAACCACCACTGACTGGTGGGGCAGCTGATGCTTATCAAATCCAGTAGCCTTCTCTTCGAGGTTAATCCCTTTTGCCGCATGATTGACGGGAGGCACTGTGAGGGGATGTTTGCATATCTTCAGTAGCAGCTTCCTAAGGATTTCATGTACGGGGACCGCCACGATCTCCTTAGGAGGCGCCACAAACTGGAGGATATCAAGCATTTTGTGCCTGGCATCCTCCGTCAATAACTGAAAAGGGATGGGTGGCTTCCGCCATAACCATCACAAACCCTGCAATGGTTAAGTCCTCAGGCAGATACTTCATTTGCTCTTCAGAAGGGTCTGAAGGGAGGCCCTTGAAGAACTCTGAGGAGGACTCTAAAACATCATCCCTCTAGAGGTCATAGGGTTCTTCATCATCACTGTAGGTGACAGGGGATGGGTCCCTAGGTGCTCGGCCTTCGTCCAGAGGCGCAAGCACCGGTAGAACTGGATGGGGGGAAGCACCCACGTAGAAACATGCAGATTTCAACTCATTTGAAGGAACAATTGAATCAAGTTGTTCTTATAGTTTATGCTGTGCTGCATAATTATATGCTGCTACTTACAAATCTACACCTAACCAGGACCAAACGTTCATATGCAAAGTGGACACACAACCAGTGTGACATCAGCTTTGCAGCCATGCAATAAGTCCTGCTAATATCTTTTGCCCCTGAGGCAGCTCTCCACTAAAGAGCGAAACTCGGCCAGAGTCGGGCTAATTTCAATAAAGGGCAATTACACACACCGATCTACGCTTTCTTTCTTTCTTTATTTAAAGGCTTTTATATACCGGAGTTCATGCACTTGTGCATACCACTTCGGTTTACACAGAACAAGGAACAGAAAATTACATCAAACAGATTGAACAATTAAACAAATATACAATTACATCCAACAATTGGGTATAAATAACATGGCTAACTTAGTAGGAACTTAGAGTTTGAGGTAAAGGAGAGAAATAGTACCAAGTGGTAACAGAACAATGTTAATAGCTAAATAATAAATATAAATAGTAAATACAAATTCTTATAATACACAGCTAACTGGATCGGCTGCCGATTTGTTTTCTGGGTCCATTATTATTTGATATACAGGACCGAAGTCAGTGCTCTTTTTTGGTGTTTTGAAAATCTGGAGCCAGTTGGCAACTCTACTGCCACTCTAGCCTCCAGCGAGCTACTAACAATCAGCTATGCAATCGCCCAACCCTGACAAAAATATTTTCCCAGCACAACAGGGAAATAAAGTTGCTCAGTCCGACAACACTGGACCAAGCAGCGCCAAGGGACCGAGTCTGCAATGAATTAGCCAATCAAACCGCTCCTTTCGCCCTTTTGTAACAATAATGCGCGCCAGTTTCATCTGCACCCAATAGGCATTCAGCGACAGCGGCCACGTGAGACCAGGGAGGCGGGCGCGCGCCTGGCGACGTCATGACGCTCAGCGGCCGCGCTCCAGCAGTGACAGCGGGGCGGGTCCTAGGCGCGCACGTGCGGAGGTCAGCATGGACGCGCTGCCCGCTTGCTGGCTCCTCGCCGAGTTCTTGTGCGCCCTGTTAGCCTCGGAGCGAGGGGTTTCCGGTAAGTGCGGCCCTGACCTTTCCGTCCCCCCTTTCTGTGAGCGCTGCCCTCCGCCCCCCCCCGCCTTTAGTGGCCCGACGAGCTCCATTCATTGCGGCCACCATGCGGACTCCTTGGCGCCCCGCCTCCCGGGATCCGCTATTGGCCGGAAGCGGAATTCTGCCGCCCCCTCTTACCCGCTAACGGGGCTGCTGATTGGCTTTTGTCTTGTGAGCCGATGCTAATTGGACGGCCCATGGGTCAGTCTGAGCAACGCCCCCGTGCTGTCTTTGCTGGGCCGGCGGAGGTCACTGCCTGGAAGGGGGAGGGGGGCTGTTACCGCGTTGGAGCCGGAGTTTAGTCCCGGGAAAGGCACGGATTACTAGATCCACGGGTTGGAGGGACGGTTACCTTTGTGGCTCGGCTTGGGTTAGATGGGTGGTGGTGATGACCTCCTGTGATGGGCTCAGGAATGAAAACTTCACTTTCTTTTGAATGTGAACTTTCGTTATAATTCTAATGTGAAATCTTGTAAATAAGTTCTGCATGCACCATGGTTGGATAGGCTTATAAAAAAAAACAAACCAACCCAACCCTGAATATTTTCCTGAGTGTGTGATATATTAATGGATGTGGCAATGTCATCTGCTGCTGAATAGATCAGCAGCAGACAGTCCCAGAAGGCGGCTTTCTTTGGGACTGAACATAGTGGAGACACATTATATGACTGTCAAACAAAGGCAGGGTAGTATCTCGGTGAAGAGGTGGGCATTCCCTGCCATATCTCAGCCTATCCTTATACCTGCACCTGATAAAACGTAATGAAAGATGATACAGAAGCACCTGCCCCATCCCAGTTCTGGCCACTGCTGCCTTTGAATCAGCAAACTGTTGCACATAAAACTTTTTATATTCCTCAAATTCCAAGACAAAGGTGAAGACTGAATTAAAGCAGCATGATGACCTTGCAGCACTGCAGTTTGTATGGAAGAGCCACTGCCAGTGCTGCAGGATTGACACATTCAGACTTCCAACCAGGCTGTGCTCATCAGAATTTGTTAAGATATTGATTTTGATAACATGGAATAGCTCTTGCATATATGCTTTTATCTTTATCAAATCAGCCTAATTCTTTCTGTTGAAATTCAGGCTGATTTGATAAAGATAAAAGCATATATGCAAGAGCTATTCCATGTTATCAAAATTAATATCTTAACAAATTCTGATGAGCACAGCCTGGTTGGAAGTCTGAATGTGTCAATCCTGCAGCACTGGCAGTGGCTCTTCCATACAAACTGCAGTGCTGCAAGGTCATCATGCTGCTTTAATTCAGTCTTCACCTTTGTCTTGGAATT
This sequence comes from Rhinatrema bivittatum, assembly GCF_901001135.1. Taxonomy (NCBI): domain Eukaryota; kingdom Metazoa; phylum Chordata; class Amphibia; order Gymnophiona; family Rhinatrematidae; genus Rhinatrema; species Rhinatrema bivittatum. Next base: position 93,889 of record NW_021821055.1, on the reverse strand, counting down.
TGAGGAATATAAAAAGTTTTATGTGCAACAGTTTGCTGATTCACAGGCAGCAGTGACTGACAGGCAGCAGTCACTTTGGGTCACACCAAAGGTCCTTCCAACACAGTATCCCATTTTCTATAGCAGCAAGCACTGAGTGCTTAGAGGTCATATATAAGAAACAAGGCATGTGCAACGTGATCATCCTTATCTTGCCATCTGTTTTCTTGCAGCCATTGTTTAGGATTGCCCTGAACCTTGGGAATACCTCTGACTGTTTTAATAGCCTCTGATTGATGATTGGCCTGGCTTCCATGACGTTGTCTAATATTTTTTTACTCTATGTTTTGTTTTCATAATATAAAACAGCAGCAAGATAATTGGTTTCCAAATAACAGGTGTTGGAAGGCAACTAAACAAACAACCTTTATAAGCAATGAGTTTTAATGTATCAAGGCAATCCTCGGCTTTAAGGGAGTGGAGGAGTGGTTAGAGTAGCAGGCTGAGAACTCACCTTGAACTCCTTTGGAAAGGCAAACAATGAAATCTAAAATCCAAGTAAAAACTGTAAAGCCCATTCAGTTTCCATTTTCCCTGCCTACTGAAATGCAGCTGACCCTGCTTGAATCCTCTGGGCTTATTTCAGGCTTTATTGAAATTTGCTACTGCTGCAAAGAACTCTGGCCCTGTGTTATGTCTGAGTCTGCCTTTATTTCTGGATTTGTTTTGATATTGTGGCACCTCATGGACATTTCAGCATTATCCGGTACTTAGGCGTGGAAGTGATGATGGTGGATGATGTGCCTTCTGTTTTTTGTCTATTACCCTCAGCCTACTTGTCCTTTTCTTGTTTCTTGGAATTGGTGTAGTAAAGCCGATCTTTCTCTTTGCTGCTTTTTTTCACTAATGCTCCTAAATCATATGGCATTTTGTCTCCGTAATCCTGTTTTGTTGAATAGGCCCAAGCATTCCTTGTTTGCTTTTTTTTAAATCTATGACATTTCTCGTCCCCTTGTTAGTTCATCTCCCACTCCACAATTTGTAATCAAAGAATCAAAATAGTAAAACAAATTGTAGTAAAACAAATAAATAAGTAAAACATACCATTGTGCATGTAATAATGTTTACTTGGAGTATAGTGTTCATGCCTTAGATGTGTCATAATGACCTTTAGGCCTTGAGTTGCTGAGTTTTGTGGTCCTCCTTTGATTTCAGCTGTTTGTTTGCCACAGTGTGCTGTGACATTGAATTGTGCATATTCCGTCAAGAAGAGAGATTTGTGTTCTGGCCGGCCCGCCACCCGTTGCCGAATTTTTCCATCCTCTTCCAGGCCCAGCGCCATTTCCCAAACCCGCGCAAGTTAAATTCTCCTTATTTTTTGTCTCTGTTTTTCTTTCTGCTCAGGGTCTCCTGTGACAACCTGCCTGTCGCGACAGTACGCCTGCAGAACCGGCAGGTGCATTCCAGCAATCTGGCGCTGCGATGGGGATGAGGACTGCGAGGATGGCAGCGACGAGGCTGAATGTCGTAAGCTCTTGGACTCCAGCACCATAAGAGCTGGCAAACTGGCGCCCTTTAATTAGGGACAGTACAAATCTCTGAATATTGAATAGTGTTGGCAGAAATTATTATACTGAGGGGAGGGGCGGGCATGGGGTTTGTATAGAAAAGTAAAAAACGGTCCCACCCAGGCTGCCAGCTCTCGCTGTGGTGTAAGGGGAGCTCGCCACCTGGGCCACTACTTAAATTTAAAACAGAATCATTCCTCGGATCCAGTTCAATTAATTGGGACCGAGGGAGTGAGCTGGTGGTTAGAGCAGCAGGCGGAGAACGAGGGAAATCCCGCCTTTTCCCCCCCATGTTGCTGCTCCTTTTGCCTTTGAGGAAGTCGCTTCACCCTCTGTTGGGTCAGGTACAGACGTAGATTGTAAGCCCCCTGGGTCAAGAACTTGCCTGAATTGTAACTCGCTGTGAGCACAGGATTAGAAAAGTGAGTAATCAAATGTAAACCTTTGCGGGTTGCATACCTCCTGTTAGCCTAAGATAAGAATTATTCAGAGATGTGGTTTACTTTTTTTTTTTTTACAGGAAGTTTAATTCTGGTTTGGTCAGAGTCCAAACAGTTCCCTGTCCCCCAGTGGGTTTAGGTGATAGGATGTTTAAATGTACGGCCTTTTGGCCATATGAGGTTCTGAATCTCGGCCAAAAGGCCGTATAGCTTGTGGCTATTGCTGTTGCAAGCATCTTATGGTTAAGCGTGTGTGTGTGTGTTTATGTGTGTGTGTGTGTGTGTGTTTATGTGTATGTGTGTGTGTGTATGTATGGGTGTATGTGTATGTTCTGCGTGGCAGATGCACGGAGCCGACTCGGAACAGCTGCAGGGTTAGAATAGCTCGGAGCCTCAGGCGACTGCTGCAGAAGCAGTCTGTCTGTCTGTCTGTCTCTGCTCACTGTGCGCCCGTCTGTTACAGGGGAGGCCGCCTGCTCTGGGTTCTTGTGCTCTAACGGGCAGTGCATCGAGAAGAAGTGGCGGTGTGACGGGGAAGCAGAATGCGAGGATGGATCCGACGAAAGGCCGGAAATGTGTGGGAAAGGTTTGTAGTTCGACGTCGTGCGCCCCTATCCCTGGAAATGCGTGCACCACGGTACAAGGTATGAGGACATTCATACAGCACGGGGCACACCGCACTGTGGTCTTTATAGTGCACCGACCGCCTGTACGTGGATTTCTCAGTAAAGCGAGATTTAACCAGTTAACGTGGATCCAGTATCTGTTCATAGAATCTAATTCCTCATCACGCTGGTCTTGATTTGTTAAAGCTCTTTTCCTCCATTAAATGGCTGACTTGGCAACCGTATTCCTCCAGGTCCTTACAGTGTTTAATCTGCAGTTCTTACATGGAAACATCTCATGAACATCACCTGCTCTTGCCTTGTGCGGTTTTGTAACGTTTGTGTCTTTTGGGCTGTGTTTTTAGGGAACGCCACGTGCACGTCTGCACAGTTTCACTGCCGCAACGCGGAGTGTGTGCCCCGAGCGCTGGTCTGCGACGGGAAGGACGACTGCGGGGACAACAGCGACGAGAGTTCCTGTCCGTCCCCCGGCTGCAGGGCCCAGGAGTTCCGGTGCCTGACCGCGGGCCTCTGCCTGCCCGCAGCGGTCTCCTGTGATGGGAAGGAGGACTGCCCGGATGGATCCGACGAATCGCCCGGGCGCTGCCGGGCCTGGCGGCCCCTGCCCTGTGCTGACTCTGAGTTCCAGTGTGCTCCGGGCCACTGCGTCCCAGATGCCTGGAAGTGTGACGGGCACACAGACTGCGAGAACGGAGCCGACGAGGCAGAGTGCGACGACCGTGACGCCGACGCTACAGGGCACCCCTTAGTGAGATGGGAGGTGGCAGCCGGTAAGAGACAGCTCGCATCGCTGAATGTGTGTCTGAGAGAGAAGGATCAACTCGGAGCACTGAGGGGGAGAAAAAAGGGGTGGGCTAAGGGGGGATCTGAAGTTCTGTGCATGTGAAGGAGAGGAGGGTAGCCCAGGGCATTGAGCGAAAGAGGGACAGCCAAGGGTGGCAGAGAAGGAACCCAGTGGTACTGAGAAGAGAGCGACGAATGAGCAAGGGCACTGAGGTTGTGAGGGGTTAGGGGGCAGCACAGGGTGCTGAGAGCAAGAGGGAAAGAGAAGGTGCAATAATAAAAAAAACATTTCCAGCGCTAAGCTGCCCAGCCTGCTCCCGGGGTAAAAGTTCGTGTGTATGTCACTAACACACCTGCTTTCAGCTGTGTGTGGTTTTTGGAGGAGTTCCCAGGGTGGGGCTTTGATTATTGCTGCCACCACGGGTATTTTGGATCTTCCATCCTTTCAGTTTAATTACTTTCCTATACGGCCTTTCCAATACAAATCGCGGTGGTTTCCGGAGTTGTTTTAGTTTTGTGCATTAGTCTTCACCATGAAGAAGGAAACTGTTTATTGTGCGGTGAGCGCGTTCTGGCCGCTCCCTGGAGTTTGTCCTGACCTGGAGAAAGTCTTGCAGCGCACGCGGAGCTTTCTAAGATCCCCCGCACGTGACTGGTGCAGCAGACTCTAGGCCCTAGTTTCATATCCAGAGCTGCAACTTCCTGGTACGGGTCCTGATTAGGCCTCGGCCAGCTCTCCTCCCTGGATCTGGAGAGAGGAGGCAGGGGCCCGGCACCTCTGATTGTCGGCAATGAATCTCTGGGGAAGTCCCGAGGGAGCTTAGTAAAGCGCGCGCCCCCCCTCCTCAATACTCCCAGCTGCTTCCTAGCCATCGCCCCCCCCTCCTCAATACTCCCAGCTGCTTCCTAGCCGGCGCTGCCTGTGCCGAGCGGTGGTGGGTGCGGCCCGTGGCTTTCCGTGGTAAAAGGGGAGCACAGAGATGGGGCCTGAGGTACCCGCGGGGGGGGGTCTTACAGGGGCTAGCGCTGAAAACCAAGCAGCAGGGAGGTGTTCTGGGGACTTGAATAGAGCACGGGATGGTGTCCTGTGTGCGTGTGAGGGTCTCCTTTCTGCAGAGCTCCTGTGTCAGAGGAATTGTACAGAGCTAATTACTAGAGCTGGGGATCCTCTTCCCGCCCCGTGTCCCTGAAGCTGCCTTTTGGCCCTGCTCGTTTTTGGCCTGGGAAGAAGAGATCCAGGCTGTTTGTTTGTTTGGGAGGCAGTTTCTTTCTCATTTGGGCCTGCAGCTCAGTTGGAACAGGCCTCTCTTGGGCTACGATGCCGTGAGTCTACCTACAGATTTATTTTTTCCCTCCCAACTCTGCTCGGTCATTTCAGTGAACGTCCAAGGCTGATGGCCACGCACCTAGGTCACCAGGTATCACCATTAAGCAGTGACTCACTGGGACTTCCTTTTCCCGCCCCCCCACTCATCCCCAGGGACCGTGAGCTCTCTCTTGTTCCTAGCGCCAGTTGATCCATGAGGTTGGAAGGACCCAGCCCTGGGAATCAAACCCTTATTCTGCGCACGACCTCTGAGCCAGAGTCTTGCAGGGGGTGGGGTAACAGCTTTTATTGGACCAATATAAGAGTGCAGGTTTTACTGGGGTAATTCTCGTACACTGATAATAATACGTACGGAAGACTGAAAAAAGTGCCTTTCCTTTGCAGCGTTCCTAGGTCTTGTTCTGCTGACCTGTCTGGTGTTATGCTGCATCGTTCAAAGGAAGTGGAGCCGTCCGATGGCAAACATCCTGGAAGTTTCTAAAGAGCATCTGATGCCCATGCGGACAGGCCCCAGCTCTTCCTCCTACACGGTCAGGGTCACTTTTCTTTTTATGGGGGGGGGAGGGAATCGGGGGAGTATTTGGGGAGTACTGTCGGGGAATTGGAGTATTTGGGGAGTACTGTCGGGGGTGGGGAATCGGGGGAGTATTTGGGGAGTACTGTCGGGGGGTGGGGAATCAGGGGAGTATTTGGAGAGTACTGTCGGGGGGTGGGGAATCGGGGGAATATTTGGGGAGTACTGTCGGGGGGGTGGGGAATCGGGGGAGTATTTGGGGAGAACTGTCGGGGGGTGGGGAATCGGGGGAGTATTTGGAGAGTACTGTCGGGGGTGGGGAATCGGGGGAGTATTTGGGGAGAACTGTCGGGGGGTGGGGAATCGGGGGAGTATTTGGGGAGTACTGTCGGGGGGGAGGGAATCGGGGGAGTATTTGGAGAGTACTGTCGGGGGGTGGGGAATCGGGGGAGTATTTGGAGAGTACTGTCGGGGGGTGGGGAATCGGGGGAGTATTTGGGGAGTACTGTCGGGTGGGGGGGGTGGGGAATCGGGGGAGTATTTGGGGAGTAATGTTGGGGGGTGGGGAATCGGGGGAGTATTTGGGGAGTACTGTCAGTCTTAACCGCTAGGGGTGCAATCAGCGCTGCAGAATGGGGTGGAGCAGGGGAGATCTCGTTGGATTTTGTCGACGGGACATGGTTTCTTTGATGTATTTAGTGTGTTGGGCATTGACCCTGAGTATGTAAGGAGGCGTGAAGCTAGGTAACTCCCCCACGTGGGCCGCATCATCTCCCCACCCCCTTTACCCTCCTGTCTCTGGTGATGGGATGTTGGGCAGTGTGGGGGGGATCTGTGGCCTGTCCTGCTCTGGGGATTTCAGGAGCACGGCTTCCTTAGCCACGATTCATCGTGCAGTGAAGCAGAGCTGTGTGACGTGGGTCTCGCTGAAAAAGGGTGATAAGTAATGCAGAACCTAGCAGGTGGAAACTCAGCAACTCCACCCCCCAAATCCTATTGTAGATATTTGATGGGGGGGGCCATATTTTTGTTATAAGAAAGGGGGCTGGTGTGCTCTGTCTTCAGTGGCTGTCGCAGTGTGAGCCTGCCTCCCGTGTCCCCACAGTATCACATCTTTTGGTGCCTCGGTTACCTCAGATTGGGCATGCGCACAGCCTGGGCTATTCAGCGACCACCCTCCAGTTCAGCGCTGATGCTGTCTGTAGATCTGAAGACGGCAAAGGTTGAAACCAACTGGCAAGGTCCACGGTTGTGGGCAGCAGCAGCTTCCTGGGTGGTGACGTCACTGGTGATGTCACAGTGCTGTGATGTCATAGTCCTGTTGCTGTGGTTCCTCTGTGTGATATACCAGTTGCTCACTGGCACCAAACCCCTAGACGCTCCCCGGTTTGGCTTCATTGAGTAGGTCATCTGCTGCCCGTGGGAACCTGGGGCTATCCTTAGAAACAGAGGGTGAGAGAAAATGGATTTCCTAGCATTCGGCCAGGTTAATCCACACCAGCGAGTTATGCACCTCTACCAGCAGATGGAGACTGAGCAAAGCTGACGTCGTGTGTGTGTGTGTGTGTGTGTGTGTGTGTGTGTGTGTGTACACTATATATATATATATATATATATATATATACACTATATATATATATATATATATATATATATATGCAGGGGTGTATATATATGCAGGGGTGTGTATATATATATATATATATATATACACACCCCTGCATATATATACACCCCTGCATATATATACACCCCTGCATATATATATATATATATATATATATATATATATGTAGGGGTGTGTATATATATATATATATATATATATATATATATATATATATATATATATATATACACACCCCTGCATATATATATACACCCCTGCATATATATACACCCCTGCATATATATATATATGCAGGGGTGTGTATGTATATATATATATATATATATATATATATATATATATACACACACCCCTGCATATATATACACCCCTGCATATATATACACCCCTGTATATATATATATATATAACCCTAACCCTAACCCTAACCCTATATATATATATACACCCCTGCACCGACATCATCCTGCCAGTATTCCTAGCCTTCAGCAGATGGTGGACTTGCATCTCCCTACTGGGGATTGCTTATAAAAAAAAATAATAATTTTTAGAAGGAGAAAGAAGGAAGTTTAATTTGCCCACTCTCCTGTGGTGGTCCCTCCCTCCGTCGAGTTTTCCTGAGGTGATAACTGCGGATCCCTCCCTCAGTAGATGGCCTCAATCCAGTAGCTGGTTTTCCGGCACGGACTTAGCTGTAGAGAGAGAAACAGCTGAGAGACTAGCGGGTTCAGGAAGCTGAACGCGACGGTGAAGGCCTTTGCCCTCTCCTCCCCACAGCTGGAGACCGACTCCGTACTCAGCGGGGACGGGCTGAGCTCAGGTGAAGAGTAAATATGAGAAAAACAAGGGGAGTTACTTTTTAGGGATTCCCCTTCTGGTCTCTGAGCTCGGCGTGCCGGTCCAGCGTCCACTCCCGTCTCCGGGGGAGCTTGGGGAGTCGTGGCAGCTTGGCGGGTTGAGCAGCCTTTTTGGCTAGGCCCTGCTCTCGGGCTTCGTTTAGATGGCAGGTGGTAGACCGCGGCGGCATTCACGCGCTTTTCTATGCGCAAGTCTGCCGCGAAACGGTGTCTGACGTTGGTTTGCGCTTCTGCACGCTGGGCGTCAATTACTTCTGCCCCCGAGGGTAGGTAAGCTTTAGGAGGAGAGGGGAAGGAAGGTTAGGGTAGGGGGGTTAGGGAAGATCCCTCCCAGTCCGCTTCTTAATCGGAGCAGACGGGGAGGGAACGGGGAAGGCCCCCGATGCGTCGCCGCGCGGAGTTTGCGTAAATTCACTGCCCCCTTGCACGCGCTGCCACATACACGTGCGGATTATAAAATCCTGCGTGCATGTGTGCACAGCCCACGGATTTAACACGCGAGCGCATGTTACGAAGTCGGCGCGTTCGTGTGCGCGCGCGCCAGGAGCTGCGCGCGCGTGTTATCAAATCTGGCCCTAAGTGTCCAGTTGTACGCGTGTATTCAGCAGCATAGCCGGGCCGCTGAGTATTAATCATAACAGCCGTCCGCGGTGGCCGCTGAACGTGGGCGCATATTCAGCCATTTTTGACTGTTGACCCCTAGGGGGTCTAGTGAAACTGAGAGCCTACATAGAGGCACGTAGCTCTAGTAAATCTTCAAAAGGGCTCGTTTAGAGGCCTAATTCGCTTTGAAACTTTGCTGGATTTAAGGGTGAGATAAAGGAGGGAATGTGGCAAGCCCTGCGCTCCCGAGTGGTGCTGCAAAGGCGTCCTCTGTAAATGGGGCTGCTGACCGCGGGCCTAAGGTTGAACATCGGTGAGAGTGTGACGGGGTTTGGGCTGTGCATTAACTCCTAAGGTCAGGAGTCGATCTTTTTCCAGCCGCAGGATAACTCCCCAATTCTTCTTCCATTGCAAGTATCCTGGGGCAGAATGACAAGTCGGTTTGTCTGCCTCAGAAACTACTTGAGCCTGATGGGGGGGGAGGGGGACGAATCGGTTGTTAGGGCCCCTGATGCCCTACTAGACTTTGGTTTGGAGAAGGATTTCCCTTTTGCTAGCCGGTTTTACCGGCTGTTATCTGTCTGCAGATGGACTGGCGCCAGCCCTTTTCACTCTTGGTGGACTGAACCTGTAAGGAAAGGCCATGGCAGCTAGAGCCCGGGGTTGCAGGGGAGCTGGGAGCAGCCCTGTATGTCTTGCATTTTCAGTAGCTTAAAGGGAGGAGGGGGGAGTGTAGCACATTCGGATTAGAAGGTAAGCGAGGCTGCCTTGGAGCGTGCTGTGGGCTAAAACCGTCCTGCAAAGTTTTAGTTGGACGGTGGCGGGTGATATTCTCTAGGGATGTGCGTTCGTTGGCATTCGTTTCGCAGTACGTGCTTACCTGTGCTTGTATAATGCGAAACGAATAAAACGAATGCCAACGAATGCACACCCCTAATATTCTCTGCACAGAAGGAAGATGCCTGATGGAAAGGAGCAGCTGGCCAAGCTGATTCAGGATTTTGGCTTTTCTGCTCTGTCAGTGGCATCTTGGCCGACACCCCCCCCCCCCCCCCCATGAGGTTTGCCGTAAGACATCGGGACAATCCTGGGAGCGTGCTGTGCTTTTTTTTATACCCCCTGCCTGTGTTGTTTCTTCTGCAGCTGGCCGACAGGAGGACGAGGGACGGTGAGGACTGAGCCCAGCCCATTTGCTCTCCAGCTGGCCCCCCTTGGCTGTGCTGATCGAGGGAGGACTCTGCCTCTGGACCTGCTTCACAAACTCCGGATCGATTCATGGTTTTGGGTTTCTTTGAAGAATCGCACTGCGGGGGGAGTATTTGGTGCTGGTTAACGTGAGAACCCAGATTTGTCTTTTTATCACAAGGGGCTGAGGGTTTTTTTGTTTTGGTTTTTTTTTTGAGGCAAACGATGAACATGCGAAGGGCGAGATCAGTGCTGTTGTAGTTGATTCCGAGAGGACAGGAATTCGTCTTCCAGCTTTTAGTGCTTTAGAGTTTGAAATCTGGCGGCAGGCAGCGATGTAATGAGTTTGTTAGTGTCGCCCGTCACGTCCTGTAGTTGGGGGGGCAGGAGTGGAGACGCCAGACTCCTGTCAGGGCTCCTTCCTCTCTCCGTGCTGGGATCGAGATGAATCTCCTTCCGGGCTGGGCTGGCACTTCAGGACCAGAACATACACTTTTTTTCACTTATTTATTGCTACAAAAGTTATTTATTTTCCAGGTAATAATTCTGCATAGAGAGCAGGAGGAAGGCAGGGTTATTTCATTTTTTTCTTTACAGGATTGCTCAGTGGCATGGGCGGGGGGTTACCTCGTGTCTGTGTAGGAATGTCTCGGTCACCCACCCTCACCTCATCCAGCTGTGCACCTGCTGGTCTCTCTCACGGCACCGCTGCAGGACGGGTGTCGGGTGTGACCAAGGAGCCGCACTGTCGCGCGCGCGCACTCCGGGTCTGAGACACAGCCCGTGCGTTGGGCCTGGATATGGTGGGAGGGGAGGGCTCAGCACGGGATTATCTAGCAGGGTTTCCACAGGGCCCGGCTTCTTACCAACTCCCTCAGACCAGCGGGAGGCCAAGTGACCTGGGCGCTTTTAGCACTCCTTGCTGAGAAGCCGGCGTGGCCCAAGGCTGCCAGCACTGACGTCACAGGGGCCCAGCGGATGAGCGCCGGACCCTAAACGTAGCCACGCTCTTCCAGAATTGATATATTTTTTTTCCCGAGCACTGGGGGGTAGGTAGGTGACCCTGTCTGTGTCTTTACATTTGGTGTGACCCTTTTCAAGCCTCGGCGTTTTTAACCGTGGACATTCCTTGCTCAGATGCGATGAGCGCAGCGACCTGTCCTGCTTATCCCCTGCTGGACCCTCCCATCTGCCCCATCCAGACTTCTGCCCGGCCTCCCGTCTCCCAGTGGGAGACCTCCAGTCTCCCACTGGGGATGCCAATTTCTTTAAAAAGAAATAAATTATTAAGTTTAAACTTTAGGTGGGTCCATATTTGGAAAGCCAGGAAGCGGGTAAGGGATCGAGTTTGCGGAAGATCTGCTCTACATAACATTTTGTGCAGACAAACGGCGTGGGCTTTTAAAAGGAAAGATTTATATGGGCAAAATAAATACATCCTCTCCGCCTCCTGCCCCACCACGGGGAGCTGTACCCCGTGCCAGGGAAGGGCAGGTCAGCCGCAGGTCTCTCTCTCACCTCGCCAAGGATTAGCGACTTTCCTTGCGTATTTAATGGTTAATATGTTGCATCACTCTGGTCCCCCGCACGTGTTGTCACGCTGGCCCTGCAGGCGGGTCTCCGGGTCTCGAAGGCGTGCAGCCTGCTTTTCTAGCCGTTGTAAATCAGGTCTTCCACGTTACCTTGTCATTGATTTTCTTTGGATAAACGGAAATAAACGCAATGTTCCTACTTGGGTTGAACTTTTTTTCTCTCCTGTCCAAACTTCCGCCGCAGGACCTGTCTCTTTCCCCCTGCTACAGGCACGGATTCCTCCTGCTGCTGTGCGTCCGCTACGTGGAGCCTGCCAGGTCGAAGGAGCTCCGAGCCCTGCTTTAAGGGAGGGTAGAAGAGATTTTACTTAAATTTAATTAGAAAGGGGCCTGAACTGTGCCAGTGACGAGGGGGTAAAAGCTGCTAAGTGCATTGGATTTTACTAGGGGTGGAGAGGGGGGAGAATCGCGCACATGGAAGTGAGGTGTTGCTTGGGGTGCACAGGTGCGAGGGCTAGAGACGGGGGTGACTGGTACGGCTCGAGAAGGAAGGAGGATGTCTTTCACGAGGCCCATGGGAGGAGGAAGGGAAGGGACATGCCAGCCACCCAGCTGGCAGGGGAAAATTAAAGTCGAGGGCTGTCCTGTACCCACGTTTCATCGGGGTTAGGGCCAAGCTGCGCTCTCGCCGCCTGCATACATGAGACATAGGAAGGAGTCTCCAGCCAAACTCTCTGAGCACGAATGCCCAGCGCAAAGGGAAGGTTGCAGTATTTCTCTCCTGGTGAATGTATTTTTACAAACATCCTCTGCCCTGAACCTATAACACTGATTTAAAAAACTGCGTGATCTCCACTGTGCAAGTCATCAACCACATGGTCCACCTTCAGTGAGGGGAGTCTGGAGTTCATCCTCCCTGCATCTTGTGCTGCCCCAGGTGTAGCTGCTGTTGACAGGGAAAGCAAACATTAAACCCCCCCTTTCGTTTTGACTCGGTAAAAAAGTTCAAATTTCGTAGGGAACAACTCCAGCAGAGGTTCCTAAGATGCAGGAAGGGTCTAGGAGCGTGGAGCTGAGCCAGGTTACTGGCGTAAGTGTAACGTGCAGTTATTTGCTGTGGGGCAGGCAGGGCCTGGGCCCAGGAAAGGAACGACAGGGCCCCTCGACACCTGCGTGGCTGAATTAGAGCTTCTCTGAGAGCCACACGATTACAGATGAAGCTTTCAGGGACCGACAAGGCTAATGGTACGTTAGGAAAAGGGAAATTGGGTCTTACCTGCTCATTTTCATTCCTGTAATACCACAGATCAGTCCAGACCAGTGGGGTATGCACTCCCCCCCCCCCCCCCCCCAGCAGATGGAGGCAGAGAAAAAAAAACCTTGAGGCAGCGCTATATATACAGCACTAGTGCCACCTGCAGCTCCTCAGTATGGGTCGATCCCCAAGCAAAAAAACCACTGGAACCAACCTGGGGTCGCTAGGGCCACACTATACCAACCAAAGAACAGGGGTGGTTTACACCTGCCTAACCTGGCCTGGTATTTTTGTGCAGCTCAGCTGCGTGCGCTAGTTAACCTTACATCGTTCCCATGACCCCCCCCCCCCCACCATGGGTGCGGTTAGATCAAGCATTGTTGGGGACCTTCCCAATAGCAGCATTACCCTGGCAGCCTCACTCAGTATTTTCCTTGCGCACTACACACTACTCTTAGGATTTGACATCAGTGGAAAGCTACATTGGAGGGGACCGTGCCATCCTCCTTGATGACTTTTTTTTGCATTCTAATTCTGTATACCCCCACCTCTGACATCTCTGTGACTACGAGGCAATGGGCTCAAGCGGGAATTACTGGATTAGACCATGTTCAACAACAGGGTACCCTCATGTCTTGTACACAAATCTGTGCTCAATATTCACTTGCTGGTACTGACTTTTTGCATTATGCTAAGTTATATCATTTTGTCCACAGAGGGGTTGAGAAGGGGCCATCTCCGATTGACCGGAACGTTATTTGAAAACTTTTGTAAACATGCCGCAACGATTAGAGGTGCTATATCCAAAATCTATGCCCTTCTTATTGGCAAGCACCCTGACGAGCCCAAACATCGCACATCCTGGGAACTAGATTTTCAGACCACTTTAGAAGAAAAGGATTGTTATATATGCTATGGCTCATAAATGCTCCGTCTCCACTGGGCCTACAGGAAAACTGTTACACGTTACTCCAGCGGTGGCACTACACTCCTGTAACTTTACATAAATTCAAACCTTTTCCAGAGGAGTGCTGGAGGGGGTGCGGCCACATTGGTACATTCGTTCATATTTGGTGGGCATGCCCCAAGGTGGCAAAATGATGAGGGGAATGGAACAGCTCCCCTATGAGGAAAGACTAAAGAGGTTAGGACTTTTCAGCTTAGAGAAGAGACGACTGAGGGGGGATATGATAGAGGTGTTTAAGATCATGAGAGGTCTAGAATGGGTAAAGCTGAATCACTTATTTAACATAAGAACATAAGACATGTCACATTGAGTCAGACCAAGGGTCCCTCAAGCCCAGCATCCTGTTTCCAACAGTGGCTAATCCAGGCCATAAGAACCTGGCAATTACCCAAACATTAAATAGATCTCAAGCTAATCTTCCTTACTGATTAATAGCAGTTTATGGATTTTTTCCTCTAGGACCTTATCCAAACCTTTTTTAAACCTAGTTACACTAACCTCACTAACCACATCCTCTGGCAATGAATTCCAAAGCTTAAGTAGGTGCTGAGTGAAAAAATATTTTCTTTGATTTGTTTTAAATGAGCTACTTGCTAACTTCTTGGAGTGCCCCTAGTCCTTCTGATTTACATTAACCTGTTCAAGTCCTTTCATGATTTTAAACACCTCTATCATATCCCCCCTCAGTCATCTCTTCTCCAAGCTGAAAAGTCCTAATCTCTTTAGTCTTTCCTCATAGGGGAGTTGTTCCATTCCCCTTATCATTTTGGTCGCCCTTCTCTGTACCTTCTCCATCGCAATTATATCTTTTTTGAGATGCGGCGACCAGAATTGTACACAGTATTCAAGGTGCGGTCTCACCATGGAGCGATACAGAGGCATTATGACATTTTCCGTTTTATTCACCATTCCCTTCCTAATAATTCCTAACATTTTATTTGCTTTTTTGACCGCCACAGCACACTGGGCTGATGATTTCAATGTATTATCTACTGACGCCTGCATTTCTTTCCTGGGTGGTAACTCCTAAGATAGAACCTAACATTGTGTAACTGTAGCATGGGTTATTTTTCCCTATATGCATCACTTTGCACTTATCCACATTAAATTTCATCTGCCAGCTTCCAATCTCACAAAGTCCTCCTGCAAGTTATCACACTCAGTGAAGTTAGCAAGTAGCACATTTAAAATAAATTGGGGAAATTCTTTTTCACTCAAAGCACAATTAAGCTCTGGAATTCATTATCAGAGGATGTGGTTAACGCAGTTAGTGTAGCCGGGTTTAAAAAAAGGTCTGTGCAGGTTCCTGGAAGAGACGTTAATAAACTGCTATTAATCAGGTTGACTTATGGGAATAGCCACTACTTATTACTGGCATTAGTAGCATAGGATCTGTTTAACGTGTGGGTACTTGCCAGGTATCTTTAAGCTGGATTGGCCACTGTTGGAAGCAGGATGCTGGGCTTGATGAATCCTCCTGTGGCAATTTCCTATGTTCTTATGCATTCTGCACTCTGTTACTCCTTTGCAGGATCTGTATTTATAACTTTCTGTCTCTAGAGCAAAAGAGCAGTTCTCTGTGCTCAAGCTGCTGCTACCCCTACTACACACTGCTATAGTGCTACATGACCTATGCAATGACAGTCCCTGCTCAGTAGAGTTTACAGTCTAATAAAGCCTGATGAAAGCAACGAGCGGGCAGCACAGCACAGTGCATCATCCTCCAGACGCCATCCTCCCAGGAGCAGGACGCGGCTCACTTCAAACAGTTAATGCAGCCAGCAGGCAAGGGTCACCCCTGGCACCGTGGTGGCAGGATATGTTCTTTACACGCTCAGATGTATTCCTGCACAGCAGGCAGCCAGAGTGGACGCTGCCGCCGCCGAGTGACTGGGGATAGCTCCAGGGCTGCGTACAGCACAGGAAGCAGCCGAGCTCCTGGACCTTTTTCAGGATGTCTGTCCTCTGGAAGAAGCTTGGGAGCTGTGGCAGAGGCTTGGAGGTGTGAAAAGTGCACAGGCCAGTCGGACAGGGGGTGCCTTCACGTGGCCAGGGGCCACTGTCCCCCCCCCCGCACACCAGCTTTAGTGTGGATAGAAGAGAGGGGGGGCAGGGCAGAGACAGAGGTAGGGAGGGGGAAGGGCAAGGAACAGGCAGGGAGATTGAAAGAAAGGGATAGGGCAGACCAAGAAACTAGGAAGCGAGACGTTTTAAAGCAGGAGCCTGAGGAGGGCTCAGCAGACTCATTGGGCACAAGTAGCCCTTTTCTTTGATTTGTTTTAAATGTGCTACTTGCTAACTTCATGGAGTGCCCCTACTGGTTTTATTATCTGAGAGAGTAAATCACTGATTTGCATTAACGCCCCCCCCCCCCCCCTCACAGACCTGTAAAGAGGACGGGTCTACATCCGTTCAGATATGGGGGAGAGGCAGGGAGAAGAGCCGAGATGTCATAGTGAAGAGAGAGAGAGAGGGCGCAGGTAATGGATAACAGCCAGAAGGGGGGTGTTCAGGTCCAATTAGATAGGGAGGATCCTGGGAACCGAACGGAAGCTAAGCTGATTTTTGGGGCCAGATTTTGCGTGGGTGAGAGGGGGGAGCTGGTATAACGCTAGCTTTTGGGGGGGCCCTGAGGTGCAGGTGAGTTGGCAGGGAGCAGCCGGAGGAGGAGGACAGACCTTCAAGCCTGGAGCATGACTGGGATTCCCGTAAGATTTGCCTTACCACCTCGCATGGGATTATAACGATGCCCCTTTCATGCACAACACTCTGCTGCCTTTTTTTTTTGCCCTGCTTTTTCTTGAAAGTTCAGTCACAGCGTTAATCTCTCTTACGTTTTTAATTTATCTGCCTGATAATCCGCCTTTTCCAGGGCTGAAAGTGGCGTTACATGAAAAGGTCGCCTGAGGAATCTGAAACAGTTCTAAGAGCATAAAACATTTTTAATCCATGGCAGCGCCTGTTCATTTAATAATTCCCGGGGAGGGGGAGGGTGGTGGTGAGGGTGTCCTCCACGCCCGGGCTCACAGAGGGAGGGGGGGGGGGGGGAGGGGAGAGCAGGCCTAGTGCTCGGAGCAGAAGATGGAGAAGCAGGGAAGAGCAAGAATCGAATCCCACTGCTGCCCCTTGTGACCTTGGGAAGGCCATTTTTCCCTCCCTTCCCCCCCGGGGTGCAATCTCCCGTTCTGTGCGTGTGTACGGGGGGAAAAGTGTTTTAGTGAACGAGGGGGGGGACGGGACATGGGGAAGTTACCCGCCGGGCCGGGAACGGGCGTGCGCTAAATCTAAAGAGATGAAGCACTAATCTCTTCCTTTTGCTAATCGTCTCACAGATCTTTCCTGGAACGGGAGGGTAAAACCTCCTGGTCCGTGGTGACCCTGTGCTTGCAGGAAGGCGCTGACGGCACCGCTGGAGCCCACACCTGGCCCAGCAGTAACAGTTTAGCGTCCCTCCAGCAGCCCTGGTGATTTTTATATAAGGTTTGGTTGCCAGATGTCTCCCATGTTCTCTCGGAGGCCGCTGTTATGCTTAAACCCGTTTTGGTTGAAAGCCTTCACTTCCTGCATTCATTGCTATCCCATGTGGCCTTCCAAAGCGGCTGTGGGTTGGTAGCAAAGATATTTGCCTTTCCTTCTCCTGGGTGCAGGCCGACCGACGGGTGCAGGACCGCAAGTCTCCAGGAGCACAGGAATCGGATTAAAATATTTCTGCAGGAAAATCCGGCCCCCGTTACCTAACTATTAGGAAGCCTGTTAAGTAAAGCCTCTTATTTTCAGCAGGCTCCTTATTTAGTACATCTGTGGTTTAATACATTCATGCGATTGTGCATTTTTATGTCATTAAGACTTGTGTACCTGCATTTTCTATCGTATGTTTTGGTTTTTATCATGACGTCTTTTATTTTTATTACTTCTTCTTGTTATATTCTTTGGTGTTATCGTTTTGACGATTCATTATGTGTGTGGGAAATCTATTAACCGCCAAGTATTTTGGATTGAGCGGGTTACAAATTATGAAATAAAATCACCAAAGGGTTAAGACAGCATGGGGAGTCAATCTTATTACTGACTTAAGAAACTGGAAGCTCCTACTTGAAAGTCTCTGCATCTTGACAGTAATTACTAAATCTGTCTCTTATAATCCCAGTGTTTGCTCGGGGCTGGAGATTTGGTGACGCAGGGACACAGCGCACAGCAACGTCCCATGCGAAAAGGGTGTCCCTTATGTCCAAGGGACGATACACAGCAGTGTTTGCGCTGAACGGTTGGACTTTTAAGCAAGTACAAGACAACGCTGGGAAACCAGGACTCACCCCCGCTGCCCTGAAAATCCCCCTAAGCACAATGAAGGGATCGGTAAGGAGACGATCGAGTCTCTCCGCAAACCTGAAGATTGGTGAGCGGGCGAGGGCAGAAGGAGATGACCGCTCCTTTCTGTTTGCCCAGGCAGGCTCAGTAAAGCCCTGGCGGTCCACGCAGGACCTGGAGGAAAGGGCCCGGGAGCAGCCTGGTGCGCCTTCGGCGTTTGCCAGGGCCAGCCCCGGCCTCCTCATCCTCAATGTGGGAGGCGTCGTCTTCCAGCTGGATTCCTCTGCCGCTGCTCGCTACCCCCGCACGAGGATTGGAAGGCTGGTGGCCTGCACGGATCTGAACGGGAAGTTAGGCCTCTGTGACGACTTCTCTTTCGAACGCAGCGAATATTTCTTTGATCGTGATCCGATGGTCTTCCGTTACGTTGCTCGCTTTTACTGCAGTGGGGTCCTGTGGGTCATGGACGAGCTTTGCCCGACCAGCTTCATGGAAGAGATTGAGTACTGGGGAATCCCTCTGAGTTACTCGCACAGCTGCTGCCACAGCCTGTTCGAGGAGCACCAGGATGAGCTGGAAGAGCACCGTAAGGTCCAGAGGGAGCTGCAAGCCGAATTGGAGCCCCTGGCCCAAGAGGAGCACTTTGAGGGCAAGTGGTTCAGCGAGCTTCGGAAGAAGATCTGGAATCTGGTGGAGAACCCCCGCTCTTCGGCCCCTGCCAGGGTCGTGGCCATCCTCTCCAGCATCTTTGTCCTGGTCTCCATTGTGGCCATGTGCCTGAGTACCGTGGAGGAGCTGCAGCAGCTCCGGGTCAGCGGCAAGTCTTGTATGGAGCACGTGGAAGGTCTCTGTGTTGCCTTCTTCACCGCAGAGTACCTGGTGCGACTGCTCTCCGCGCCGGACCCGAAGAGGTTTCTGAAGACGGCCCTGAACTTCGTGGACCTGGTGGCGATCCTCCCGTTTTATGTCCAGATGGTGTTTGAGCACTTTTTGGAAGAGGTGGACCTGCACCTCCGTCACAATGACATAGAGAAGATGGAGAGGGTGGGGCAGCTGGGCAAAGTGCTGAAAACCGTCCGACTCCTGCGCGTCTTACGGATTCTGAAATTGGCCCGGCACTCCACGGGCCTGAGAGCGTTCGGCTTCACCCTGCGGCAGTGCTACCAGCAGGTGTTCTGCCTCTTCCTCTTCATTGCCATGGGCATCTTCGCCTTCTCGTCTCTCATGCATTCAGTGGAGCATGATCACCCAGGAAGCCATTTCAGCAGCATCCCTGAGACCTGGTGGTGGGCAGCGGTCAGTTTGATCCTGTGTCGTTATTCCTGATACTAATTTCTCAAACCCCCCCCCCAGAGCCTTACAAAGGAATATTAATGCTGTAATAGTGATCATTTTAGTTTATATTTCATTTAAGTAACTGAGCTGGAGTTTTCAAAATGTATTTGATGTGGAATTCCATGAAATGATATAATGGGTGTTAAATACCATTTCAAAGTAGCTGAGGTTAGGATAAGGTAGCAAGTGAGATCATACAGGGATCTGTGTTGGGTTGAGGTTCAATATTTTATCTTCGATCAATGATCTGCAAGAAGTAAGTAGCAACCATACTGCCAACTTTTTTGCAGATGACACCAACTCTAATCTTGTCAGCAGCTGCAGTGGTTTAGTCTCCATGTTTACCCAGTTGACTGACCAGTCCATTTCAGCTGCCCCCCCTCACCCCTCCAGCTGATCTCCCTCAAATGGGCTCATTTGATGCTATCAGAAGAATCCTTTTTGCCCTGCAGCAGTCGTCAAGCGATGGCAGCAGGTCCATGCTCACTGGAGGAAGTAGGGGACTCGATGACCTCACTGCACGCTCTGCCCCTGCTGACACAAAATGGATGCTCCCAATAGCAGCAGAAAGGCCTCGTCAGGGTTTGCTGGGTCAGGACCTGCAGGTACTCCCGTGCCCTTGGCTGCCTAGAAACCTGAGTTTGAGAGACTCAACAAAAACAAAGCGCAAGGGCATCTCCTCAGCCTGGGGGGGGGGGGGAATAGATTTTATCCCCCCCTCCCCCCGCCACCGAGGCAAGAATTCTTTACTGCAAGAAATAGGAGAGATGTTAGGAGTGGAAATGGGCATTAGTGACCTGTGTGAAGGATAATATGGTTAGACTCCAGGGGAAAAGGCAGATCCAGAGACATAAACAGATTGCCATATTTGGGGTCCAGAAGAAAGTTTCTCATTACTGCAGAACTGGCTGTAGATACTCACTTTTCTTGTTCAACTTCCTCTTGATTACCAGAGAGAGAGAGAGAGGCAATCAGAAGAGGCCTGGACTCAATAGACCTCTGGTTTTCCATCCTAACCTGTTATAGAACAACTAGCGAAACGTGCCCAGCGTTGCTTGGGTATAACAGCCTGTGTGTGTGTGTGTGTGTGTGAATTGTGT
Source organism: Rhinatrema bivittatum (assembly GCF_901001135.1). Classification (NCBI taxonomy): domain Eukaryota; kingdom Metazoa; phylum Chordata; class Amphibia; order Gymnophiona; family Rhinatrematidae; genus Rhinatrema; species Rhinatrema bivittatum. Next base: position 73,880 of record NW_021821055.1, on the reverse strand, counting down.
GTGTGTGTGTGTGGGGGGGGGATGTGTGTGTGTGGGGGATGTGTGTGTGTGTGTGTACCTCTGCCTGAGCCTGTGTGTGTGTGTGTGGGGATGTGTGTGTGTGTGGGGTGTGTGTGTGTGTGGGAGACTGTATATGCATGTTCCTTTGTGTGTGTGTGGGGGGGGGGGGAGGACTATGTGCATGTTCCTTTGTGTGTGGGGGCGGGGAGACTGTATGTGCATGTTCCTGTGTGTGGGGGGGAGGACTATGTGCATGTTCCTTTGTGTGTGTGTGTGTGTGTGGGGGGGGGGGGGAGACTGTATGTGCATGTTCCTTTGTGTGTGTGTGAGACTGTATGTGCATGTTCCTGTGTGTGTGTGTGGGGGGGAGGACTATGTGCATGTACCTTTGTGTGTGTGTGTGTGTGTGTGGGGGAGGACTATGTGCATGTTCCTTTGTTTGTGTGTGTGTGTGTGTGTGTGTGTGTGTGTGTGTGGGAGGGGGGAGACTGTGCATGTTCCTTTGTGTGTGTGTGTGGGAGGGGGGAGACTGTGCATGTTCCTTTGTGTGTGTGTGTGTGTGTGTGTGTGGGGAGACTATGTGCATGTTCCTTTGTGTGTGTGTGTGTGGAGAGACTGTACGTGCATGTTCCTTTGTGTGTGTGTGTGTGTGTATGGGAGACTGTATGTGCATGTTCTTTTGTGTGTGTGTGTGTGGGGGGGGAGACTGTATGTGCATGTTCCTTTGTGTGGTGTGTGTGTGGAGACTGTATGTGCATGTTCCTTTGTGTGTGTGTGTGTGTGTGGGGAGACTGTATGTGCATGTTCCTTTGTGTGTGCGTGTGGGGGGGCACTGTATGTGCATGTTCCTTTGTGTGTGTGTGTGTGGGGGGAGACTATGTGCATGGTCCTTTGTGTGTGTGTGTGTGGGAGACTATGTGCATGTTCCTGTGTGTGTGTGTATACCTCTGCCTGGGTATGTGTCTCTGCCTGAGCCTATGTATGTGCCTGTATGTGTGTGTGTGTGTGGGAAGACTGTATGTGCATGTTCCTTTGTGTGTGTGTGTGTGTGTGTGTGTGTGTGTGGGAAGACTATGTGCATGTTCCTTTGTGTGTGTGTGTGTGGGGAAGACTATGTGCATGTTCCTTTGTGTGTGTGGGGGGGAGACTGTATGTGCATGTTCCTTTGTGTGTGTGTGTGGGGGGGGAGACTATGTGCATGCTCCTTTGTGTGTGTGTGTGTGGGAGACTATGTGCATGTTCCTGTGTGTGTGTGTATACCTCTGCCTGGGTATGTGTCTCTGCCTGAGCCTATGTATGTGCCTGTATGTGTGTGTGTGTGTGGGAAGACTGTATGTGCATGTTCCTTTGTGTGTGTGTGTGTGTGTGTGTGTGTGTGTGTGTGTGTGTGGGAAGACTATGTGCATGTTCCTTTGTGTGTGTGTGTGTGGGGAAGACTATGTGCATGTTCCTTTGTGTGTGTGTGTGGGAGACTGTATGTGCATGTTCCTTTGTGTGTGTGTGGGAGACTGTATGTGCATGTTCCTTTGTGTGGTGTGTGTGTGGGGAGACTGTATGTGCATGTTCCTTTGTGTGTGTGTGTGTGGGGGGGGAGACTGCATGTTCCTTTGTGTGTGTGTGTGGGGGGGAAGACTATGTGCATGTTCCTTTGTGTGTGTGGGGGGGGGGGGGAGACTGTATGTGCATGTTCATTTGTGTGTGTGTGGGGGGGAGACTGTATGTGCATGTTCCTTTGTGTGTGTGTGTGTGTGGGGAGACTGTATGTGCATGTTCCTGTGTGTGTGTGTGTGTGTGTGTGGCGGGAGACTATGTGCATGTTCCTGTGTGTGTGTGTGTGTTTATGTACCTCTGCCTGGGTATGTGTCTCTGCCTGAGCCTATGTATGTGCCTGTATGTGTGTGTGTGTGTGTGGGGAGACTGTATGTGCATGTTCCTGTGTGTGTGTGTGTGGCGGGAGACTGTATGTGCATGTTCCTTTGTGTGTGTGTGTGTGTGTGTGGGGGGGGACTGTATGTGCATGTTCCTTTGTGTGTGTGTGGCGGGAGACTGTATGTGCATGTTCCTGTGTGTATGTGTGTGGCGGGAGACTGTATGTGCATGTTCCTTTGTGTGTGTGTGTGGGGGGGGGAGACTGTATGTGCATGTTCCTGTGTGTGTGTGTGGGGGGGGAGACTGTATGTGCATGTTCCTGTGTGTGTGTACCTCTGCCTGGGTATGTGTCTCTGCCTGAGCCTATGTATGTGCCTGTATGTGTGTGTGTGGGAGACTGTATGTGCATGTTCCTTTGTGTGTGTGTGTGTGGGGGGGGAGACTGTATGTGCATGTTCCTGTGTGTGTGTGTGTGGCGGGAGACTGTATGTGCATGTTCCTTTGTGTGTGTGTGTGTGTGTGTGGGGGGGGACTGTATGTGCATGTTCCTTTGTGTGTGTGTGGCGGGAGACTGTATGTGCATGTTCCTGTGTGTATGTGTGTGGCGGGAGACTGTATGTGCATGTTCCTTTGTGTGTGTGTGTGGGGGGGGGAGACTGTATGTGCATGTTCCTGTGTGTGTGTGTGGGGGGGGGAGACTGTATGTGCATGTTCCTGTGTGTGTGTACCTCTGCCTGGGTATGTGTCTCTGCCTGAGCCTATGTATGTGCCTGTATGTGTGTGTGTGGGAGACTGTATGTGCATGTTCCTGTGTGTGTGTGTGTGTGGGGGGGGAGACTGTATGTGCATGTTCCTGTGTGTGTGTGTGTCCTTTTAAATTTATTTACTTATTTATTTTTAAATATCTTTATTAAATGTTTGATTATTACATAAATCAAAAATAAAGAAAAAAAGCTCCAATACAACCCCATAAATCCACAGCAATCAAACAAAAGGTAAATTATCTGTAATCCTTTTCAAGTCCACATGAAGGATTAGGAATGGCTGGGAAGGCAGGGACAGGAGGCCAAGTCCTTATTAAACTCGGTGATGCCAGAGGCCTTGACCACATCCTCCGGCTTGATTGTGCATGGAGTGAAAATATACTTTCTGCGGTTTGTTTTAAGTCTGCTACTTGTTAGTTTCACAGACTGTCCCACTACTCTTTGAAAGGGTAAATAACCATTCCTTATTCACCTGTTCCACCCCGCTGGTGATTTTATAAACCTCTATCCTAGCCATTGTCAGCCCTCTCTCTTGCAAGCTGAAGAGCCCTGACCTGTCAGCCTTTCTTCATAAGGGAGCTAATCCAGCCCCTTTATCATTTCCCTTGGCCTTCTCTGTAACTTTTATTAGTTCTGCATCTTTCTTGAGATGGGGGTGGCCTAGAATTGCACGCAGCGCTCACCGCGTGGCTGCACCAATGCATCTGTACAGAGCTAGAACGGAGTCACGGGGACGCCGATTTATAAAACGTCCAGGAGAGATTCAGCGAGGAGCAGGAGGTAGAAGCGAGGAGCAGGAGGAGAAAGTGAGCCCAGGGCTGACCTGGATGTACAGGAAGTGAGAGGGCTAGGGATGGGGTGCAGGACCCCACTCTGCCCCCTCCCCGCGAGGATGGCCCTGAGTGACATGCCAGGGGTAAGGGGCAGAATCGCTGGCAGAGTGGGATTAGAACTCGCGCAATAGGGGGGGGGGGGAGGAATGCTGCTCTTGTCATGAAAAGTTGGCAGTAACCCAACCTTTTCAGCAGATTGAAGGGTGGGTGGGCCGCTGTCTCAGAGGCGAGCTCCTGTCTCTTAGCAGCGGAGGAGGTTTCCTTTCTCTTGGAGGTTGGGTGCAAGCGTTCAGGGACGGAGCTTCCCTCTCAGAGGGGTGGGGCTGGCTCGCTGCCCTTCCAGAAGACACTGGGAGCTCATGGATGGGAACTGCGACCTGCAGAATGGGAGGGGCCAGCGCTGCTGTCCCTGGAGGACTTGGCAGAGTCTCTGTCCCGTGCTCGAGGCGAGCTACGACGGAGGATATGGTAGCTAGGTCTCTGCCCCAGAGGGTTTCCAGTCCCGGGGGGGTGAGCTTATAACTGCCTGCACTGGTGTAAAGCCCGCAGGTCATTTGTGCCCGCAGACTTTATGCTAATTTTCCAAGGTGAACTTATGGGGATAACCTGACTTTGAGAATTGCCTTGGGAAGAGCATGCGCCCGCGTCTGCACCCGCTCGCTGACGTGCAGGGTTTACCTGAAAGAAAAATGTATTTGAAATTGAAAAGTCCCGAGCTCCACCCCTGCAACCTCCTTTCCAGAATGCGAGGAGGGTGAGCAGTTTTGTACTCCATGGGCTATAGCAGTGGTTTAAAACTGCTCTGTAAGGTGGGACCTGAGGCAAGGGAGGCTGAAGCGAGAGTTGCGCAGGGTCACAAGGAGCAGGAGTGGGGGTTCGGACCCCCCATCCCCTCCAGCTGCTGGCACTGCTGCCTGGGGGCGAGGGGGGGGACGGGGACAGAGCGGGGCTGGGACCCCGAGACGGAAGGGCCGCTGCCTTGCAAAGGACGGGGCAGAGCTGCCTTTTTCCTGCCGTGGGAGCGGGAGCACCGTGCTGAGCGCTGGAGACTGTGAAGCAGTCCAAGGAAAGGCAGCCAGGATGGGGTGTGGCCTGCAGCACGAGCCATAGCAGGGGAGGCTGAAGGACCGAAAGAGGTGCCCCCTGGGGACACGCTACAGACATTTACTGTAGATACAGGATGCATGGAAAACCAAGCCTTTTCCATTGTAAGTAGGGGTCAGGACACGAAGCTCCAAGGAGGCAGACTCGGGAACACTGCCAGGAAAGATTTCTTATAAATAGACCAATACACAGAGGGGTAGGGTTTTAAAAAAAATGCATGCACGCTACCCAGCGCGTGCACACGGACGTGCACACACGTTATAAAATTAGTGGCGGTGACGGGCGCTGGGGGGGAGGGCGTCGATTTTGTCCATTTTCGCAAGGCGACACTTCAGGGCCTTCCCCAGTTCCCTCCCAGTCTGTTCCAATTAAGGAGCGGACTGGGAGGGAACTTCCCTCCCCCTCCCCCTATCCTACCCACCCCCTATCCCAGGGCCCCCCCCCATTTTGTTTGCTCCTGCAAAGGAGCTGTAGTAAGTTGCGCGCACCGGCACGCGATTTCCCGGCCCAGTGACGAATGGCTCTAGCCCCGCCCCTGCCTCGCCCCTGCCTCGCCCCCTCGCTCTAGCCCCGCCCCGCCCCCTCTGCCGAGGCCTGGCTCTTGTGCGCGTAACGGGGTCACGCGTGCGGCCAGGCCCCTTTTAAAATGTGCGGGGTGCGAGTAAGGCCCGGCCACGCATTAAATCGATGTTAAAAAAAAAAAAACCAAAAATGTTTTTTTTCCCCCAGTGATGGCAGCCAAATGGCTTTCTGCAGCGTTAGAAATTGTGGTTGTACGACATTCAGCCGGGTGCGCTGTCTGAGGTATTTCCCCCCCTTAATTTAACAGTTTAACAATTTCTGATTCACATCTCTCTCTTCTTGATAACGGCCTGCAGACGGGACCTCTGGCTCTGTAGATGTCAGTATGGTAAACAGAATTAAAACAATTTTTATTTGATGATCTAAAAAAAAATGCTAACAATTGATAAAAATCAGTGGATAGGTTTTTCTGCACGGACGGGTGAGGGGTGCGTGTTTTCTTCATATCAGAACTATTTCTTCACAGAGAGAGCAGCAGATGCAGGGAGCATTTCCCAGGTACAGGTGGTTGAAAACTGTAATGAAATTCATAAGAGCTTGGGATAAGCACGTAGGGTGGAAATGAAGAGTTAACCTGCACGGCGCCGCAGTTGCTACATTAACAGAATAAAGGAATAAATAAAGCTTGCTGGGCAGACTGGATGGGGCACTGGGGTGGTTTCTGTGTTACTCCCACCCAGTGAGTGTCAGTCCGCACGTTAGCACCCGGGACTGCAGAATCTTCACTTCTAACCACTTTGGGTCCTATTCTCAAATACATTCAATGCGGTACCTCCGCACAGACAGACAGACAGACAGATACTAGCATGCGATGCCGGGGAGCGAAGCTGTAAACTCCTCCCGTCTTCTGCTTGCAGGTGAGCATCTCCACCGTGGGTTACGGCGACAACGTGCCGGAGACCGTGCTGGGGCGGGTCGTGGCCTTCCTCTGCATCTCTTTCGGCATCATCCTGAACGGCATGCCCATTTCCATCCTCTACAACAGGTTCTCTGACTTCTACGCCAAGCTGAAGGCGCAGGAGGCCCCCGCGGCCCAGCAGCCCGGGGCGGGAATCCGGCTCCGGAAGCAGCTGCGGAGGAGGCTGGGAGAATGCTGGAGCGGAAGGGCCAGGGGCGCGAGGCCTGGGAAGCCCCAGGCAGGGGCGGCCTCACCAGCAGAGCCTTAAATAGGGCTGGGCGAGGGTGGCAGCTGAGGATTGGGGTTAATTACTGCCCCGTGTCGACTAGCAACTGGAATAAAAAGGCCCGGAGAGAAAAAAAAAACGTAATTGTCGGCCCAGAGACAGAACAACTGGGGCTGAGAACGGCATGAGAGTGAATTCCTGATAGGAAGGTGCCAAGAAAGCTACAAGAACAAAAGAAGTAGTGAGCAAGCATAATATGTGATGTCTGAGAGGCACATGAAGGAAAAGTGCCAGCCATCGTAGGGGATGAGACAGGGGGAGGGAGGAAGAATGTGCGAGCCACGTTTAACAGTGGATAAAAGACAAATGCAAATCTTAAAACGATGAGTAGACTGGCGCTGCCTGGTGCGCAGTTAATTCTGTGATACCTGGCACCGTTTACTCCCTTAAGGAAAACACAGTCTTGTTTCCTTCGGTTTCTGCCATCGAGTTTTGTATGTATGGAAAGCAAACAATGCCGGCGATGATAGATCTCTGAGCTGCTTAATAAATGTTGTGTTTTGAAACTGAAAGGCTGTTTCATCCCTGGCTTTGTGCCCTTACCAGGCGGGGTAAGTTTCAAAGTTTCGACACAGCGGCCCAGAACGTGTGGGGGATGGGGACGTGGGCAGACGCCGGGAAATGCGGTGGATAAAAAGCCAGGAAGGATGCAGCTCTCCTCTCTCTGTCTAGGTTGGAGAGGAAGAGAGGACGAGGGATCAGAGTGGAGGGAGAAAGGCAGGGCCGGTGCAGCATTTGGCCCCCTTAGGCGAACCTTCGGTCATGCAGACCCCTCCCCCTTTTGGTGGCAGCTCCAGCACGGCGCTCCCTTCTCTGGCAGCTTTGGGATTTTGCTGTCCCCAAAATGCTGGCGTTCTAGGTGACCGCCTGGTTTGCTTAATGGAAGCGCCGGCCCTGGAGGAGGGAGTGGAGAGGATCAGGGTAGAGGCGGCGTTTGTGTGTGAGGGAAGGCGGGAAGTGGGTGCCTCGGCCAATAAGTGTCCAGTTAGGGCTCTGATTACCATTCTGTAATTCCTCGCCACCTCTCCTCCCTCATGTCTCCCCACACTCTTCCTCATGAGGAGTGCCCTCCTCCTCCTCCTCTATCGCCCGCGCCAGGTTCTGGGCTTTCCACCTTCCTGCTCCTTACACCTGCTCCAGGTTTCATGAGTCCATGCATGTAAAGCTGCTTTTAACCTTTCTTCCCTGGTTCTTTTGACCATAGCCTTGTTGGTGATTTCCCTCTGTTTGGAGCTGTTTGTCTTGAATAAATTGTTTAGATCTGCAGAGAAGGGACTGGGGATAATTTTGAAAGCCATTCATGTCCATAAACCTGGTTTTGCCTGCGTAAAAAGCCGGTCTAAACCCGACGAGCTCAGCCTATGTGTGAAAGTTTGCGCTTCACTCAGTTTTGCACAATTCTCTGCTGCGCACTGAGGAGAGAGTTAAAAAACCCAAGAGATAATTATGGGGCAGATCACGCTCCATGAGGCCCAGTATCCTGCGTCTTACAGTGGCCAAAAAGTAGAATTATTTCTTGTTCCTCAACTCCCAACTTACCCAGTACAAGCTACGCCCTTTTTGGAGGAGGTGTAACTGTGCGCGAGGTAACTTGTGTGCGTTCTCGCCAGCCGCCCAAGGATTTTCAAAACTGACTTACCTTAAGTTCACTTTGAAAATCCTTGGTAAAGTCTGCATGCTCAGTGTACCACTGTGTGGGCTGTTACAAAAATGATCTTCTTTACATGTAATTGTACAGCACTGCATATGTATAGAAGCACTATAGAAGCGATAAGCAGTAGTAATAGCAGGGATCTCATTTGAGACGGTGGTGGGTGGGGCATTGCCGTGGGATCTCACGTTACTGAGACGGTGGCGGTTGGGGCATTGCCGTGGGATCTCACGATACTGAGACGGTGGTGAGTGGGGCATTGCCATGGGATCTCACGTTACTGAGACGGTGGCGGTTGGGGCATTGCCATGGGATCTCACGTTACTGAGTCGGTGGCGAGTAGGGCACTGCCGTGGGATCTCATGATACTGAGACGGTGGCGAGTGAGGCATTGCCATGGGATCTCACGATACTGAGACGGTGGCAAGTGGGGCATTGCCGTGGGATCTCACGTTACTGAGACGGCGAGTGGGGCATTGCCATGGGATCTCACGTTACTGAGACGGTGGCGGTTGGGGCATTGCCATGGGATCTCACGTTACTGAGTCGGTGGCGAGTAGGGCACTGCCGTGGGATCTCACGATACTGAGCCGGTGGTGAGTGGGGCATTGCCGTGGGATCTCATGATACTGAGACGGTGGCGAGTGGGGCACTGCCGAGGGATCTCACGATACTGAGACGGTGGCGAGTGGGACACTGCCGTGGGATCTCACATTACTGAGACGGTGGCGAGTGGGGCACTGCCGTGGGATCTCACGTTACTGAGACGGTGGCGAGTGGGGCATTGCCGTGGGATCTCAGAATACTGAGACGGCGAGTGGGGCATTGCCATGGGATCTCACAATACTGAGGCGGTGGCGAGTGGGGCATTGCCGTGAGATTTCACGTTACTGAGACGGTGGTGAGTGGGGCATTGCCGTGGGATTTCACGTTACTGAGACGGTGGCGAGTGGGGCATTGCCGTGGGATCTCACGTTACTGAGACGGCGAGTGGGGCATTGCCGTGGGATCTCACGTTACTGAGACGGTGGTGCGTGGGGCATTGCCGTGGGATCTCACGTTACTGAGTCGGTGGCGAGTAGGGCACTGCCGTGGGATCTCACGATACTGAGCCGGTGGTGAGTGGGGCATTGCCGTGGGATCTCATGATACTGAGATGGTGGCGAGTGGGGCACTGCCGAGGGATCTCACGATACTGAGACGGTGGCGAGTGGGGCACTGCCGTGGGATCTCACGTTACTGAGACGGTGGCGAGTGGGGCATTGCCGTGGGATTTCACGTTACTGAGACGGTGGCGAGTGGGGCATTGCCGTGGGATTTCACGTTACTGAGACGGTGGTGAGTGGGGGATTGCCGTGGGATCTCACGTTACTGAGATGGTGGCGAGTGGGGCACTGCCATGGGATCTCACGTTACTGAGACGATCGTGAGTGCGGCACTGCCGTGGGATCTCATGTTATTGAGACGGTGGCGAGTGGGACATTGCCGTGGGATCTCACGTTACTGAGACGGTGGTGAGTGGGGTTGAGACGGTGGTGAGTGGGGCATTGCCGAGGGATCTCACGTTACTGAGACGGTGGCGAGTGGGGCACTGCCGTGGGATCTCACGTTATTGAGATGGTGGTGAGTGGGGCTGAGACGGTGGCGAGTGTGGCATTGCCGTGGGATCTCATGTTACTGAGTTGGTGGCGAGTGTGGCATTGCCGTGGGATCTCATGTTACTGAGATGATCGTGAGTGCAGCATTACCATGAGATCTTACAAGACAGATGTAGCACTGTCACTGGATCTTATATCACTGCAGTCAAAGGCACCCCAGCAAACTTTTCTTGGTTTTACGACATTAATTTGTTTTTTCAGGTTTTCCCTCATTCATTTTTAATCTCAGTTTTGCTTGATTCATTTAATTTTTTTTTTTTTTAATGTCAGGTTCCTCCTCCTTCTTTGAGGTTTCCAACACAATCAGAACTAGCCCCTGCTAAGGCACCGTAAATCTTCATTCCCAGCTGCCTGGAGCTTTTCCCCATTCTTTCTGACGGTCTGTCCTGCTTCCACTAGAGGGCACTGCAGGATAATCTCCGTGTAATCCATGCACACAGGGTGATTTCTGCATCCTCAATGTCTGGATAGTGCTGTGGATGATGGGCAGATTAGCTGAGAGTAATTAACTAGTGGGTCCCGTGGCAGGATTGTGCCTGCGTTGTACAACACATGATTAGATGGCGAGAGCAGTGACATACAGGCAGCTCGTTCAGCTTCTGCCAAAATATTCATGTACATAAGTCATAAGAGAGACTTTCAGAGAGATGGCGGACAAAATGAGGCTCCACACGTACAAACCTGCTGGGAAAAGTTAATAACCCCGAGAATGAGGCAGAAAACAGTGCAGTTTCCTCCCGCTCCTTTGAGCTTGCAGCTCAGTCGGATCCAGGGGTTGAGAGCTGGTGCCATGAGCCCAGTAGTTGCAGTTGCAGTCTCTTAACTGGGGTGCATGCACCAGGCCTCCTTCCTGAGCTCTGAAACCCTGGGCTCTGAATGCAGCCACTAGGGGTCACCGTTGCACAATGATTGATTTTTATTTCTGCATTTAGATTAACTTTATAAGCTGCCTGAATCAAAGCAAGCTCTACGTAGTGTAAAAGAATGTACAGATTCAACATACAATAGTAAAAAAAACCAAAAAACCAAACTCAAAAATAAACCACAAAATGATGACAAAGAATCTAATAAAAAAACAAACGCAGATTAGCCAAATGATCCTACTTCAGGGCAAGAATCTGAAAAGAGTCATAAATAATACAAGAGCCCTATAACTCCCTCCCCATCTCTTCAGGGGCTGTGAACACTGCCTCCCCTGCGACCCCCAACTCTTCACATGGCACCACTGTCACTGGGGGGGTGGGGAGTGCAGGCTGAAGAACCAGAGGGGTCTTGATGATCTAGCGATAGACTGGGCAAACTGCTGGACTGGTTATTTCCTCCACGTGCACAGGTTCTAAAATGTGCTCACATGCGTGTGCAGAAGCCAACGAGTCCTAAGGAAAGAGACGCGAATAACATTTTCTCACCTAACCGTTTAAGATTAGGAGCACACGTGCCCGCGGCTTAGGTGTATTTTATATTATACGAACGCACACCCCCGGGGGAAATTCGGAGCTACTGCAGAACGCAGAATTTGGGCGGATGTCCCCTCTTGCACAGAATTTTCCATTTTCTGCGCAGAATTCGGAGCAGGCCTGGTGCGTCGCAAGCGGAACCCCCATCCCGCTCGCGGTGAAGATGGCGAAGGCCCCAGCGGTTGCAAGCAAAGCTCATTCTGTTTGTGGTGAAGTTGGTGCAGGCGCTGGTGAGAGTGGGTCTATATGTAGAGGTGTTGTGTATATGAGAGAGAGAGTGCGAGGCTGCGTGTAGGTGTGCGTGTATGTGTGTGTGTGTGAGAGAGAGCCTGTATGCTTCAACATTGCTCTCTGCTTCAACGGCAGGGGGAAATGTGGAAAAGAGGATTTACATTCAGACAACATCCAACAAGGCATGGATCTGTGCAGTCTGGGTAAATAAGCATCGGGGTAACTTGCTTGATGCGGCGGTTACTACCCTTAACCATTAAGCCTTGTGTTCATCTTTGATGCAACTCCAACATTACTCTCTGCATCAATGGCAGGGGGTGGCAGGAAATTTGAATCAAACAGTTACCAACAAGGGCCCTGAACTTGGTGGTCGGTGAAACAGATAAGTATGGGAAAATAAGTGTGGGAGCTTGCTGGGCAGACTGGATGGGCCGATTGGTCTTTTTCTGCTATCATTTCTATGTTTCTATGTATGTATGTGTGTGAGAGTGCCAGAGAGACTAGGAGCCTATGTGGGGAGATTGTGAGGGAGTATGTATATCTGCAAGAGACTGGGAGCTGGTGTGTGTCAAAAAGAGATTGTGTGTATGTAAGGGAGTGAGAGTGCTTGTTTGTGAGAGAGGGAGCCTGTGTGAGGGACTGTATGAGCAAGAGAAAGAGAGAGAGCCTGTCTGAGCATTTGTGCTCGTGAGTGAGAAAGAGGGAGCCTGTATGAGGGTGAGGGTGTATGTGTGTGTGTGAGAGAGAGGGGGAGCCTTTAGGAGGAGGTGTGTATGTGCATGAGAGAGAGAGCCTGTGTGAGGGTGAGGGTGTGTGTGTGTGAGAGAGGGGGAGCCTTTATGAGGAGGTGTGTATGTGCATGAGAGAGAGAGCCTGTGTGAGAGTGTGTGTGTGTGTGTGTGTGAGAGAGGGGGAGCCTTTATGAGGAGGTGTGTATGTGCATGAGAGAGAGAGCCTGTGTGAGAGTGTGTGTGTGTGTGTGTGTGTGTGAGAGAGGGGGAGCCTTTATAAGGAGGTGTGTATGTGCATGAGAGAGAGAGCCTGTGTGAGGGTGTGTGTGTGTGTGTGTGTGTGTGTGTGTGAGAGGGGGAGCCTTTATGAGGAGGTGTGTATGTGCATGAGAGAGAGAGCCTGTGTGAGGGTGTGTGTGTGTGTGTGTGAGAGGGGGAGCCTTTATGAGGAGGTGTGTATGTGCATGAGAGAGAGAGCCTGTGTGAGAGTGTGTGTGTGTGTGTGTGTGTGTGAGAGAGGGGGAGCCTTTATAAGGAGGTGTGTATGTGCATGAGAGAGAGAGCCTGTGTGAGGGTGTGTGTGTGTGTGTGTGAGAGGGGGAGCCTTTATGAGGAGGTGTGTATGTGCATGAGAGAGAGAGCCTGTGTGAGGGTGTGTGTGTGAGGTCAGTACTGAGAGAGGGGTCAATTTCTGGGAACGGCGATAGAGTGGTAGGGGTTGAGCCTAGAGGGGGAGGGGAGAGATAGTGGAGGGCGGAGGAGTTGGGGGGCCTGAGAGGGCAAAGTAAAAGGAGACTGGCCAAGGGGAGTGGGGAGAGTGAACTTCTAGGGAAATTCTGCACAAAGTATTTTAAACGCTGCATCTTTAAGTAATACATTTTTTCTGTATTATATTTTAAATCAATTACTTAAAGACTGTCATGGATATTGTGTTATTTTGAGCAATATAAAGTATTTATTTATTTATTTATTTATTTAACATTTCTTTTATACCGATATCCGTTTGCACATCGTATCGGTTCACAGTGAACAAAAAACCATTGGGCAGTGCCCGTACATATAACAGATAACATAATATAATATGATGAACTAGGCAACATATAAATAAATTTTTGGGAGGAGCCCTTACATATAAAGCACGCAGAACTTTACATTTTTGCGTGCAGAATTCCCCCAGGAGTAGCGCCTGCACGGAGGATTTAAAATTCCAGCGTAGGTGGGTGCCCGCACGCTCGTTTGAAAGTTAGCGTCTCCGTGAATTTTCGGAGGGGTTGGGAGGACTTGGGCGTTGCTGAAGCTGCAGAGAAACGTTACGTGTGCAGGCAAAGAGGAGGTTTTTGAAGTGGGTGCACATTCGTGAATTTTATAGCCGGACTCCCCTCGCGTGCGCACGTATTTTTTTACACCTTCTAAACGTGTCGCGGGATCCGTGCCTCCGTGCGTAAACAGAGGGTCATTAGGTGCACACGCTACAATTATTTAACGTGTAAAATGTCTGCACCTACTTATACAGAACAGGTGTGGAAACCACGCAGACCCCTGCATTAAAACGCGTGCATCCTAATTTCGGGGCGGTGATGCACGGTAAGATAACGCGCGAGCGCAACGGGGCCCGCCTCCTCAAGCGCGGCCATGCCGAGTTACGCACGCTCCTGCACGTGACCCCTCCCCCTGGATGGTGTGAATCCACTCAAATTCTAAGTGGCCACAACCAGGAGGCGACCCGAGTCTTCTCACCGACAGCCCGTTCTCCCTGGACGGTCTCGTGCATCCTGGGCTGCTTGGGTGTCCAGATTGCTCAGAGTCCAGCCGTCTCCCTGCCCGCGCTTCCTAATTCCGTACCAGCGGGAAGACGGATTTGCCGACATTTTGCAAGCAGAGGCTGCCACTGTTAAGCTAGGCAACTCCTACCACAATTTATTGCAATTCTCCCCCCAAAATAAGATTGGTAGAAATCCTTTTTGCCCAAAAGTCTGCTATTGTCCTGTAAAGCCAAAGATAAAGTGATCGTGTAAGTTGAATGTAACATGAGAAACCGAAATGCCTTTTGTCTGACAAATGTCTTGGTGTTGCTGTTTGTCTCTGCTTGGTTCTGATGTGCTGGCGAACGAGGAGATCAGTTCTGGCTCCCTGAATATTGCTTTTCCTCAATACGGGGCATTCCCAGGAGTCTGTTTAAGTCATAGGAGGAAAGGTCCACATGCAGATGACATTTTCTGATCTTCACATGGAGTTTTCCAGCAAAATGCAAACCAGCGAAAGGCACACTGCAGGCGAACACGCGTTCTTTGTACCTGTGGCGAATCTCAAAGGGGAAGGAGACGAGTGCCTTTGCTCTGACCCAACTGGTGCCAATGTACGGTTTGAAAATCACCTCCAGAGTTCCTTCTAATCCTTCCGGTTATTTCTAAAAGACTCCTGTAGCATCCTGAGGCTGCAAGTCTCCTTGTTAGGCCAATAGGAAGGGCCCCAGCAATGCCAATTCTAGTCTTAAGAAAACAGAGCTGGCTCGGCAGGGCAGGATTTTAAGCCTCACTTGTTTCTGGGGTTTGCCATCCGAGCCGGGCCAGCCCTGGGTTTGCCCCTGTTGCATCCAGGCATTTGTGGTTTCCCGCCTTTGCTAGAGAAACTCGAACTACAAGTCCCCGAATGGAGTGCAGGCGAAAGCAGGACTGGATCAGCCTCTGGGGGCTAGCCTGGCTCAGGAGATGGACCTTTCCTTACCTCACTGGGGCTGATTCTAGCTGTCAGATTCTGGGCTTCCTCGCTAATCCTGATCTGTGCTTAGCTGCAGTCGTTGTATGAGCGGCAGCCCGTGCAGGGTGCGATCCTCAGCCACTACCTGACTGCTGAGCTACCAGCAAGACTGGGGAGAGCGGACTCATTTTAGGAAGTGACAACTCAGCCACCTCATTCCACAGTGCTGTGGATGTAGTTGATGGTCACGTCCTTTGAAATAAAATTATGGGTGAGGTTGCATAAAGAAACCCCGCCATTTTTGCTCATTACATGAGCTAGAATTAAGAAATTAGAAAATTTGGGAAAATAGTCAAAAGTGGCATCATGGGCTGGAACAGAAGGCTCACAGTGCATCGTGGGAAATGTAGTTTTGAAAGCCCGTCCAGCGGGCCAGTACTCCAAACTACATCTCCCATGACATTCATGCTGCTGGCAAGCAAGAGAAGCCGATGCTGGCCACATCGTGACCGGAAAGAAACATAAGAGAGTCATGGGAGGCCTCAACTCCATGACTCTAATACACAAAACTGCTGCGGCTGGGCAGGTGGGAGCTGATACCCAGTCCTCAGCGAAGAGAAAATGGGTTTTAGAGGAGGGCGGGGGGAAGGGGACAGAAACCTGGGAGGGGGAAGGCGAAAGGAAGACAGGAGCTGAGAAAGGGAACAGAAGCCGAGAACTGAGAGGGGAGAGGAGCAGGCAAGGTGGGTGTTGTGGAAGGGGCGTGAGGATGTGCGATTCTGTGTCATGCAGGGCCATGTGTGAGCGGGACAGAATGAAGAGTCTATGTGTGCCAGACAGAGAAGGCAACGCGTGTGGGCTTGAGAGAATGAGGGGAGAGAGGAGCAGAGGCTGAGTACTGAGAGGGGAGAGGGGCAGGCAAGGTGGGTGCTGTGGAAGGGGCGTGAGGATGTGCGATTCTGTGTCATGCAGGGCCATGTGTGAGCGGGACAGAATGAAGAGTCTATGTGTGCCAGACAGAGAAGGCAATGCGTGTGGGCTTGAGAGAATGAGGGGAGAGAGGAGCAGAGGCTGAGTACTGAGAGGGGAGAGGAGCAGGCAAGGTGGGTGCTGTGGAAGGGGCGTGAGGATGTGCGATTCTGTGTCATGCAGGGCCACGTGTGAGCGGGACAGAATGAAGAGTCTATGTGTGCCAGACAGAGAAGGCAATGCGTGTGGGTTTGAGAGAACGAGGGGAGAGAGGAGCAGAGGCTGAGCACTGAGAGGGGAGAGGAGGAGGCAAGGTGGGTGCTGTGGAAGGGGTGTGAGGATGTGCGATTCTGTGTCATGCAGGGCCATGTGTGAGCGGGACAGAATGAAGAGTCTATGTGTGCCAGACAGAGAAGGCAACGCGTGTGGGCTTGAGAGAATGAGGGGAGAGAGGAGCAGAGGCTGAGTACTGAGAGGGGAGAGGGGCAGGCAAGGTGGGTGCTGTGGAAGGGGCGTGAGGATGTGCGATTCTGTGTCATGCAGGGCCATGTGTGAGCGGGACAGAATGAAGAGTCTATGTGTGCCAGACAGAGAAGGCAACGCGTGTGGGCTTGAGAGAACGAGGGGAGAGAGGAGCAGAGGCTGAGTACTGAGAGGGGAGAGGGGCAGGCAAGGTGGGTGCTGTGGAAGGGGCGTGAGGATGTGCGATTCTGTGTCATGCAGGGCCATGTGTGAGCGGGACAGAATGAAGAGTCTATGTGTGCCAGACAGAGAAGGCAACGCGTGTGGGCTTGAGAGAACGAGGGGAGAGAGGAGCAGAGGCTGAACTTGCGTGCAAAGGGGAAAGATGAGGATTATGCTAGCTGCCTCTGCATGTAACAGGCTGGGCATGACAATTTCCGCTTTCTCCTTTTGTACCGTAGTCAACGGATGCCGTAGCTCGAAAGCTGCACGCAGAGCTCGCGCACTGATCCGAGGTAGCGCTGCCTGCCTTAATAAACGACTTGCTAAATTCAGCCTTCCCGTGTATCCTAGCTGAGGGCACAGGCTGGGTCTGCTCCTCGTGGCGCGTCTCCTTCTGCCGCACGATCGCTCCCATTTCTGGACATCGGCAGTGTGTGCAGGCCTTGAGCTCCCGAATTCTGCCGCCTTGCACCTCCTTCTGCCTCTCCTCGCTCACTCCGCGCGATGGCCCGAGCTCCACCGCCGTACAGGCTGTGCTTACACGAGGGGGAGAGACTTTCTTTAACCGGTCTTTTACTGAAACAGAGCATGGGATCCCTTACATTGCCACAGGGCGAGACAGACTAGCGCGTCACCGGGTGCCTCGGGCAAGCATTTCTCAGCCCTTTGTGTGCCCTTTGCTACCTTCCTCGGATTAATTGCACCGGTTGCCGTGCTGACCAGGCGGTCTTTAAATCTCATGGGTTAAGCCTCGCAGCCGGTCTGTATCATTTTAAGAAATGTGCTCTTGTTGAAAAAAAAAAAAACCAACAAAAATAAAATCTCTCTCTTCCTCTTTCCTTCTTCAGCAAACAGCATTGTGCTCAGAGAAGGAGCCAGCCAGCCATCAGATGATCATAGGGGAAAAATTGTCTCCCCTGGCTCTTTCCCTCCCCTATCCAGTCAGCCAGGACTAGGTCATTACTTCTCCCCCCCCCCCCCCACTGCCCTTCCCCCTGCCCCATGGTACAGATCTTACTACTACTACTAGAGAGGCCCAGTGTGACTGAGGTCGAGTTGGGTGCGGAGGCCCCCGTCCCCTCCTGACGCCCGGGCAGCCTGAGAGCAGGACAGACCCCCGCCTTACCCTCCTGCCAGCTCATTAACCTTCAGAGACCAGGGCCTCAGCTGGGATAAAAAAAAAAAAAAAAATCGTCCGCAGGGCGAGGGGGCGAGGGTTAGGGACAGGTCCTCGCCGGCCGTGGCGCAGGGCGCAGAGCAGCGGGCCCAGCTTCCTCCTCATCCTCCCGCCATCGCCGTAGCTCCCCCCCCCCCGCACCGGCAGAAATGCCGCTGGCGACTGGGGCTTAGGCTGGGCACTGTGAAAGGAGACCTGACCTCCTTCAGCTTGGAATCGGTCTGCAGAACTGCCTTCTCTTTTTCCTCACGCCCTGAGCAGTGAATTCTGCTTTTTTTTTTTTCCCTTAGGCATTCCCTCTTGCCTGCTTTTCCACGTCTCACGGGAGTTTCCCCACCCACAGAAAGGAAAGCAGGAGATCCCCATGAGATGCTGGAGACTTGGCCAGTGTGTGTGTGTGTGTGTGTGTGAGTGAGTGTGTGTGTGTGTGTGAGTGTGTGTGTGTGAGTGTGTGTGTGTGAGTGTGAGTGAGTGTGTGTGTGTGTGTGGAGTGTGTGTGTGTGTGTGAGTGTGTGTGTGTGAGTGTGAGTGAGTGTTTGTGTGTGTGTGTGTGTGTGTGTGTGTGAGTGTGTGTGTGTGTGTGTGTGTGTGAGTGTGTGTGTGTGTGTGTGTGTGTGCACAGAGGGAGAGGAAGCGATCGCGCGCGCGCTGTCCGCACAGGTGCTTTCCTGTTTATTCACAGTTGTCCTATTTTTACAGTGTCCTGCTTCCACAGCAGCCTTTCTGTTTCGGTTGCTGTGCTGCCTGGGCGCAGGCTTCACACTTTGCATAGTTTCCGTGCTTGCTGTGGTATTGCCAGCTGGCGGTCAGCCTGCACCTTCACGAGTTCCGCTGCGTTCGGTACAACTGACTCAGAAGGGTTAACTGTGACTGAAAGCAGGGTTGCCTGGGGGTTTCCAGCCTGTGGTTCTCTCTCATCTCTGGTCAGTACTAGTCAGGCCCCTGTGAATCAGCATCTAACCCGGCCAACCCTGCACAATTATTTCCATTTTACCTGTCCATATTTCAGTGGCCCACTCTACACTGGTCACTGTTATCTTCAGTTCATGCACAATAGGACTGTTTGCTTTACTTGTTAATAAAGTTTTTGGATGAAGAAGTGGCCTCTATCTGGAAGTAAGGACTGGGTTAAGCTACCTATTAAACCTGTGCACAGGAAATGCAAAGCACAGACAGAATAGTGTGTAAGCGAAGGGGCATGTATGGAAGAGGAAGGAGAATATATATATATAATATATATTTTTTTTTTTTGAATTCTCTGTTTTATTTTCAAAAGAAAATTACAACAAAATTTACAATACAGTTGAAAATACAGTCCTATAAGTCAGAATATAAAGATCTTTACAAAAGCAATATATTATTTAAGGGAATATTTTCCTGACTTTATTATAAGACTTATATAAGGCAATAGAAGTGTCTTCTCTTTAATTGAACGGTCTTAAGGTAACAAAACAAAACATGAAATTTATGCATTCAATCCCTTAACATTTTTCTATTCCGGACATTGCATTGCCAGAAGATCCTTTAATCCTTCCGGATCGGTAAATGAATAGTTATTACCGTTCAGTTTAATGATACATCTGCATGGATATTTCAAATTGAAATATCCACCCTTCTCCAAGATTTTTCCCCTATACTGTAGAAAATTCTTTCTCCGGATCTGAGTTACCTTTATTAAATCTGGAAATATCCAAATTTTCTCTCCATAAAAGGTACTTAACCTATTTTGAAAGAAAGATCTCATTACAAGGTCTTTATCTGTGGAAAAAGCCAGTTGCACTAGTAGTACCCCTCTAGATTTTATTACTATCTCATCTTGAGATTTTTGTAATAGATCTGACAGATCTATAGTTACTAACTACTTCCTGTTCATTATCTACATCTCGTTTCTGATTCTGATCTAATTTTTTCATTTTATTCATTTTCCCTCCTAGATAATATGCCTTTATGATGACCGGGAGGCATTTCTCAGAAATTTTTAAGATCTGTATCAAGTAAGCCCTAAACAGTTCAATAGGATTCATCTTTCTAATTATAGGGAAGTTATTAACCCTTAAATTTAGCGATCTCACGGTATTTTCTAAAATCTCCAACCTTTTATTTACATCCTCTCCGGAAACAATCTGTTGGGTTTGGATCTTTTCTGTTTGCAATACTCTTTTTTCTAGTATATTTAAATCCTTTTTCTGTTTTTCCAGCTCAGCGGTATTAGATACCAGTGAAGTGGATGTCTGCATTACCACTTCTGTTAATCTATTGAATCTAATTTTACCATACAATTCCACAATGTTTCTAACGTAATGCATGTCGGTTTTTTAAAACTTTTTCAACATCAATGACTACCTTGATACTTTCTTTCTTATCTTTATCAAATTTACCATCTTTTGGTGTACTATACTCCTTTGGGGGGCTTTGCAAAAAACTAGCTTGAGGTCTCACTATATTTTCCAAATTTAACTCAGATATACCCTTTAACTGAACGGTTCCATTCTCCACCTCTGATATATTTAATATATCTCCTTGACAACCCCCTGTCTGCGTTGGGGTTATTCCACCCTCTCTAGCAGGGGGAGATGGTCATGCCGGAGCTCCCGGGCTTAAAGATGCCTCTATGGCCAGAGGATAAGCACCCCGTTCCAGTGACTCTCCTTCAGCGGCCAGCCCACATGGGAGATTTTGGGGATCTAACCATTCCAGTACTGTTTTCTGCCCACCCTCTATATTAACCACATCACTGGAAGGCCGTACCTTAGCCTTCCTTTTAGTGTGTGGCATATCAAGGGTAAGATAACACACACTTAGAGCAGAATAGGTACTGGAAGATGCATAAATATATAAACAAAAGAAATAAACACTTCTTGGAGATAAGAGAATATCTGCAAACTTCAGTACTTAACAAACCATAGGACAAGGTCCAGCATTCCAGCGAATCCGGCGAAGCCCGGCAAAGCCCTACTTCGCGCGCCCCTTAAGCGCGCGCGGCTTTAGCTGCGCGCCGGCTTTGCTGCGCGCCGCTGCTAAGTAGGAATTTATAGGTAAGAGTCCGGGTCCCGCCTCCTCCCGGAAGCAGGAAGCGCCCCTCGTCCAGCAAACAGCAAACAGCAAAGTTGTTAAAGTTCCGTTGGGGCAAGCCTCCGCTTACCCCCGGGCAAGCTGTAATCAGGCAATAAAAGTTGCTTTCGCCTCCTGCCTCGGTGGAGCTCAGCCGCAAACTTCAATTTATAGGTAAGAGTCCGGGTCCCGCCTCCTCCCGGAAGCAGGAAGCGCCCCTCGTCCAGCAAACAGCAAACAGCAAAGTTGTTAAAGTTCCGTTGGGGCAAGCCTCCGCTTACCCCCGGGCAAGCTGTACAGGCAATAAAAGTTGCTTTCGCCTCCTACCTTGCAGGAGAATATATCTATGTAGCAGGAGAGAGGGTATGTGGTAGTAGGTATATGAGTTTGGAAGTAGATGTGTGTGAGGCAGTTGGTATGTATACAGGGCAGATGGTACATGTGTGAAGCAGTTGGTATGTGTGTGGAGCAGTAGATGAATATGAGGCAGTTGATACATGTGCAGGGCAGATGGAACAAGTGTGAAGCAGTAAGTATGTGTTGGGGCAGTAGATGTATATGAGGCAGTTGGTATGTGTACAGGGCAGATGGTACATGTGTGAAGCAGTAGGAATGTGTATGGGACAGTAGATGTGTATGAGACAGTTGGTACATGTGCAGGGAAGATGTTACAAGTGAGAAGCAATAGGTATGTGTGTGGGGCAGTAGATGTGTGTGAAGCAGTTGGTACACATGTAGGGCAGATGGTACAAGTGTGAAGCAGTAGGTATGTGTGTCAGGCAGTAGATGTGTGTGAGGCAGTTGGTACATGTTCAGGACAGATGGTACAAGTATGAAGCAGTAGGTATGTGTGTGGGGCAGTAGATGTGTGTGAGGCAGTTGGTACATGTTCAGGGCAGTTGGTACATATATGCAGCAGTAGGTATATGTGTTGGGCAGAAGATGTATATGAGGCAGTTGGTATGTGTACAGGGCGGATGGTACATGTGTGAAGCAGTAGGAATGTGTATGGGACAGTAGATGTGTATGAGACAGTTGGTACATGTGCAGGGAAGATGTTACAAGTGAGAAGCAATAGGTATGTGTGTGGGGCAGTAGATGTGTGTGAAGCAGTTGGTACACATGTAGGGCAGATGGTACAAGTGTGAAGCAGTAGGTATGTGTGTGGGGCAGTAGATGTGTGTGAGGCAGTTGGTACATGTGCAGGGCAGATGGAACAAGTGTGAAGCAGTAGGTATGTGTATGGGGCAGTAGATGTATATGAGGCAGTTGGTACATGTGCAGGGCAGATGGAACAAGTGTGAAGCAGTAGGTATGTATGAAGGGCAGTAGATGTGTGTGAGGCAGTTGGTGCATGTGCAGGGAAGATGTTACAAGTGAGAAGCAGTAGGTATGTGTGGTGGGCAATAGATGTGTGTGAGGCAGTTGGTACACATGTAGGGCAGATAGTACAAGTGTGAAGCAGTGGGTATGTGTATGAGGCAGTTGGTACATATTCAGGACAGATGGTACAAGTAATAAGTAGTAGGGTATGTGTGTGGTGCAGTAGATGTGTGTGAGGCAGTTGGTACATGTGCAGGGCAGATGGTACATGTGTGAAGCAATTGGTATGTGTGTGGGGCAGTAGATATATATGATGCAGTTGGTGTGTGTACAGGGCAGATGGAACAAGTGTGAAGCAGTAGGTATGTGTGGGCAGTAGATGTATATGAGGCAGTTGGTATGTGTACAGGGCAGATGGTACATGTGTGAAGCAGTAGGAATGTGTATGGGACAGTAGATGTGTATGAGACAGCTGGTACATGTGTAGAGCAGATGGTACAAGTGTGAAGCAGTAGGTATGTATGAAGGGCAGCAGATGTGTGTGAGGCAGTTGGTACACATATAGGGCAGATGGTACAAGTGTGAAGCAGTGGGTATGTGTGTGTGGCAGTAGATGTGTGTGAGGCAGTTGGTACATGTGCAGGGAGGATGTGACAAGCAATGTGGGGCAGTAGATGTGTGTGAAGCAGTTGGTACACATGTAGGGCAGATGGTACAAGTGTGAAGCAGTGGGTATGTGTGTGGGGCAGTAGATGTGGGTGAGGCAGTTGGTACATGTGCAGGGCAGATGGTACATGTGTGAAGCAGTAGGAATGTGTGTGGGGCAGTAGATGTGTGTGAGGCATTTGGTACATGTGCAGAGCAGATGATACAAGTGTGAAGCAGTGGGTATGTGTGTCAGGCAGTAGATGTGTGTGAGAGTGTTGGTGCCTGTGCAGGGAAGATGTTACAAGTGAGAAGCAGTAGGTATGTGTGTGGGGCAGGAGATGTGTGTGAGGCAGTTGGTATATATGTAGGGCAGATGGTACAAGTGTGAAGCAGTGGGTATGTGTGTGGGGCAGTAGATGTGTGTGAGGCATTTGGTACATGTGCAGAGCAGATGGTACATGTGTGAAGCGGTAGGTATGTATGAAGGACAGTAGATGTGTGTGAGGCAGTTGGTGCTTGTGCAGGGCAGAAGGTACAAGTGTGATGGAGTGGGTATGTGTATGAGGCAGTTGATACATGTGCAGGGCAGATGGTATAAGTGTAAAGCAGTAGGTATGTGTGTTTGGCAGTAGATGTGTATCAGGCAGTTGGTACATGTGCAGAGCAGATGGTACATGTGTGAAGCGGTAGGTATGTATGAAGGACAGTAGATGTGTGTGAGGCAGTTGGTGCTTGTGCAGGGCAGAAGGTACAAGTGTGATGGAGTGGGTATGTGTATGAGGCAGTTGATACATGTGCAGGGCAGATGGTATAAGTGTAAAGCAGTAGGTATGTGTGTGGGGCAGTAGATGTGTATGAGGCAGTTGGTATATGTGTATTAGTCATTTGTGCTGGGCAGTTGGTATGTGTGTCGGTGTGTATGGTGAGTTTGTGTGTGTATGAGGCAGTTGGTATATGTGTATGAGTGGGTTGGTACATGGGCTGGGCAGTTGGGGGGTGTGTGTGTGTATGGTCAGTTTGTGTGTGTATGAGGGAGTTGGTATAAGTGTATGAGTGGATTGGTACATGGGCTGGGCAGTTGGTGTATGTGTGTGTATGTGTATGAGGCAGTTTGTGTGTGTATGAAGCAGTTGGTATATGTGTATGAGTGGGTTGGAACATGGGCTGGACAGTTGTTGTGTGTATGTGTGTGTGTGTGTATGGTGAGTTTGTGTGTGTATGAGGCAATTGGTATATGTGTATGAGTGGGTTGGTTCATGGGCTGGGCAGTTGGTGTGTGTGTGTGTATGATTGTTCAGTTTGTGTGTGTGTGTGTGTGTATGTTCAGTTTGTGTGTGTATGAGGCAGTTGGATTATGTGTATGAGTGGATTGGTACATGGGCTGGGCACTTGGTGTGTGTGTGTATGGTCAGTTGGTGTGTGTATTTGGGGCAGTTGGTATATGTGTACGAGTGGGTTGGTACATGGGCTGGGCACTAGGTGTGTGTGTGTATGATCAGTTGGTGTGTGTATTTGGGGCAGTTGGTATATGTGTATGAGTGGGTTGGTACATGGGCTAGGCATTTGGGGGGTGTGTGTGTGTGTGTGTATGGTCAGTTTGTGTGTGTATGGGGCAGTTGGTATATGTGTATGAGTGGGTTGGTACATGGGCTGGGCACTTGGTGTGTGTGTGTGTATGGTCAGTTGGTGTATGTATTTGGGGCAGTTGGTACATGTGTATGAGTGGGTTTGTACATGGGCTGGGCACTTGGTGTGTGTGTATGGTCAGTTGGCGTGTGTATTTGAGGCATTTGGTATATATGGATGAGTGGGTTGGTACATGGGCTGGGCACTTGGTGTGTGTGTATGGTCAGTTGATGTATGCATTTGGGGCAGTCGGTACATGTGTATGAGTGGGTTTGTACATGGGCTGGGCACTTGGTGTGTGTGTGTATGGTCAGTTGGTGTGTGTATTTGAGGCAGTTGGTATATGTGTATGAGTGGGTTGGTACATGGGCTGGGCACTTGGTGTGTGTGTGTATGGTCAGTTGGTGTGTATATTTGGGGCAGTTGGTACATGTGTATGAGTGGGTTTGTACATGGCCTGGGCACTTGGTGTATGTGTGTATGGTCAGTTGGTGTGTGTATTTGGGGCAGTTGGTATATGTGTACGAGTGGGTTGGTACATGGGCTGGGCATTTGGGGGGTGTGTGTGTGTGTGTATGGTCAGTTTGTGTGTGTATGGGGCAGTTGGTATATGTGTATGAGTGGGTTGGTACATGGGCTGGGCACTTGGTGTGTGTGTATGGTCAGTTGGCGTGTGTATTTGAGGCATTTGGTATATATGGATGAGTGGGTTGGTACATGGGCTGGGCACTTGGTGTGTGTGTATGGTCAGTTGGTGTATGCATTTGGGGCAGTCGGTACATGTGTATGAGTGGGTTGGTACATGGGCTGGGCACTTGGTGTGTGTGTATGGTCAGTTGGTGTATGCATTTGGGGCAGTCGGTACATGTGTATGAGTGGGTTTGTACATGGGCTGGGCACTTGGTGTGTGTGTGTATGGTCAGTTGGTGTGTGTATTTGAGGCAGTTGGTATATGTGTACGAGTGGGTTGGTACATGGGCTGGGCACTTGGTGTGTGTGTGTATGGTCAGTTGGTGTGTGTATTTGGGGCAGTTGGTACATGTGTATGAGTGGGTTTGTACATGGCCTGGGCACTTGGTGTATGTGTGTATGGTCAGTTGGTGTGTGTATTTGAGGCAGTTGGTATATGTGTACGAGTGGGTTGGTACATGGGCTGGGCACTTGGTGTGTGTGTGTATGGTCAGTTGGTGTATGCATTTGAGGCAGTTGGTACATGTGTATGAATGGGTTGGTACATGGGCTGGGCACTTGGTGTGTGTGTGTATGGTCAGTTGGTGTGTGTATTTGGGGCAGTTGGTATATGTGTACGAGTGGGTTGGTACATGGGCTGGGCACTAGGTGTGTGTGTGTATGGTCAGTTGGTGTGTGTATTTGGGGCAGTTGGTATATGTGTATGAGTGGGTTGGTACATGGGCTGGGCACTTGGTGTGTGTGTGTATGGTCAGTTGGTGTATGTATTTGGGGCAGTTGGTACATGTGTATGAGTGGGTTTGTACATGGGCTGGCCACTTGGTGTGTGTGTGTATGGTCAGTTGGTGTGTGTATTTGAGGCAGTTGGTATATGTGTACGAGTGGGTTGGTACATGGGCTGGGCACTTGGTGTGTGTGTGTATGGTCAGTTGGTGTGTGTATTTGGGGCAGTTGGTACATGTGTATGAGTGGGTTTGTACATGGGCTGGGCACTTGGTGTATGTGTGTATGGTCAGTTGGTGTGTGTATTTGGGGCAGTTGGTACATGTGTATGAATGGGTTGGTACATGGGCTGGGCACTTGGTGTGTGTGTGTATGGTCAGTTGGTGTGTGTATTTGGGGCAGTTGGTATATGTGTACGAGTTGGTTGGTAAATGGGCTGGGCACTAGGTGTGTGTGTGTATGGTCAGTTGGTGTGTATATTTGGGGCAGTTGGTATATGTGTATGAGTGGGTTGGTAAATGGGCTGGGCACTAGGTGTGTGTGTGTATGGTCAGTTGGTGTGTATATTTGGGGCAGTTGGTACATGTGTATGAATGGGTTGGTAAATGGGCTGGGCACTAGGTGTGTGTGTGTATGGTCAGTTGGTGTGTGTATTTGAGGCAGTTGGTATATGTGTACGAGTGGGTTGGTACATGGGCTGGCCACTTGGTGTGTGTGTGTATGGTCAGTTGGTGTGTATATTTGGGGCAGTTGGTACATGTGTATGAATGGGTTGGTAAATGGGCTGGGCACTTGGTGTATGTGTGTATGGTCAGTTGGTGTGTGTATTTGAGGCAGTTGGTATATGTGTACGAGTGGGTTGGTACATGGGCTGGGCACTTGGTGTGTGTGTGTATGGTCAGTTGGTGTATGCATTTGAGGCAGTTGGTACATGTGTATGAATGGGTTGGTACATGGGCTGGGCACTTGGTGTGTGTGTGTATGGTCAGTTGGTGTGTGTATTTGGGGCAGTTGGTATATGTGTACGAGTGGGTTGGTACATGGGCTGGGCACTAGGTGTGTGTGTGTATGGTCAGTTGGTGTGTGTATTTGGGGCAGTTGGTATATGTGTATGAGTGGGTTGGTACATGGGCTGGGCACTTGGTGTGTGTGTGTATGGTCAGTTGGTGTATGTATTTGGGGCAGTTGGTACATGTGTATGAGTGGGTTTGTACATGGGCTGGCCACTTGGTGTGTGTGTGTATGGTCAGTTGGTGTGTGTATTTGAGGCAGTTGGTATATGTGTACGAGTGGGTTGGTACATGGGCTGGGCACTTGGTGTGTGTGTGTATGGTCAGTTTGGTGTGTGTATTTGGGGCAGTTGGTACATGTGTATGAGTGGGTTTGTACATGGGCTGGGCACTTGGTGTGTGTGTGTATGGTCAGTTGGTGTGTGTATTTTGGGGCAGTTGGTACATGTGTATGAATGGGTTGGTACATGGGCTGGGCACTTGGTGTGTGTGTGTATGGTCAGTTGGTGTGTGTATTTGGGGCAGTTGGTATATGTGTACGAGTTGGTTGGTAAATGGGCTGGGCACTAGGTGTGTGTGTGTATGGTCAGTTGGTGTGTATATTTGGGGCAGTTGGTATATGTGTATGAGTGGGTTGGTAAATGGGCTGGGCACTAGGTGTGTGTGTGTATGGTCAGTTGGTGTGTATATTTGGGGCAGTTGGTATATGTGTATGAGTTGGTTGGTAAATGGGCTGGGCACTAGGTGTGTGTGTGTATGGTCAGTTGGTGTGTATATTTGGGGCAGTTGGTATATGTGTACGAGTTGGTTGGTAAATGGGCTGGGCACTAGGTGTGTGTGTGTATGGTCAGTTGGTGTGTATATTTGGGGCAGTTGGTACATGTGTATGAGTGGGTTGGTAAATGGGCTGGGCACTTGGTGTGTGTGTGTATGGTCAGTTGGTGTGTGTATTTGAGGCAGTTGGTACATGTGTATGAGTGGGTTGGTACATGGGCTGGGCACTTGGTGTGTGTGTGTATGGTCAGTTGGTGTATGTATTTGGGGCAGTTGGTACATGTGTATGAGTGGGTTTGTACATGGGCTGGCCACTTGGTGTGTGTGTATGGTCAGTTGGTGTGTGTATTTGAGGCAGTTGGTATATATGGATGAGTGGGTTGGTACATGGGCTGGGCACTTGGTGTGTGTGTATGGTCAGTTGGTGTATGCATTTGGGGCTGTCGGTACATGTGTATGAGTGGGTTGGTACATGGGCTGGGCACTTGGTGTGTGTGTGTATGGTCAGTTGGTGTGTGTATTTGAGGCAGTTGGTATATGTGTATGAGTGGGTTGGTACATGGGCTGGGCACTTGGTGTGTGTGTGTATGGTCAGTTGGTGTGTGTATTTGAGGCAGTTGGTACATGTGTATGAGTGGGTTGGTACATGGGCTGGGCACTTGCTGTGTGTGTGTGTATGGTCAGTTGGTGTGTGTATTTTGGGGCAGTTGGTACATGTGTATGAGTGGGTTGGTACATGGGCTGGGCACTTGGTGTGTGTGTGTATGGTCAGTTGGTGTGTGTATTTTGGGGCAGTTGGTATATGTGTATGAGTGGGTTGGTACATGGGCTGGGCACTTGGTGTGTGTGTGTATGGTCAGTTGGTGTGTGTATTTGAGGCAGTTGGTACATGTGTATGAGTGGGTTGGTACATGGGCTGGGCACTTGGTGTGTGTGTGTATGGTCAGTTGGTGTGTGTATTTTGGGGCAGTTGGTATATGTGTATGAGTGGGTTGGTACATGGGCTGGGCACTTGGTGTGTGTGTGTGTATGGTCAGTTGGTGTGTGTATTTGAGGCAGTTGGTACATGTGTATGAGTGGGTTGGTACATGGGCTGGGCACTTGGTGTGTGTGTGTATGGTCAGTTGGTGTGTGTATTTGAGGCAGTTGGTACATGTGTATGAGTGGGTTGGTACATGGGCTGGGCACTTGGTGTGTGTGTGTATGGTCAGTTGGTGTGTGTATTTGAGGCAGTTGGTACATGTGTATGAGTGGGTTGGTACATGGGCTGGGCACTTGCTGTGTGTGTGTGTATGGTCAGTTGGTGTGTGTATTTTGGGGGCAGTTGGTACATGTGTATGAGTGGGTTGGTACATGGGCTGGGCACTTGCTGTGTGTGTGTGTATGGTCAGTTGGTGTGTGTATTTGGGGCAGTTGGTACATGTGTATGAGTGGGTTGGTACATGGGCTGGGCACTTGCTGTGTGTGTGTGTATGGTCAGTTGGTGTGTGTATTTGAGGCAGTTGGTATATGTGTATGAGTGGGTTGGTACATGGGCTGGGCACTTGCTGTGTGTGTGTGTATGGTCAGTTGGTGTGTGTATTTTGGGGCAGTTGGTACATGTGTATGAGTGGGTTGGTACATGGGCTGGGCACTTGCTGTGTGTGTGTGTATGGTCAGTTGGTGTGTGTATTTTGGGGCAGTTGGTACATGTGTATGAGTGGGTTGGTACATGGGCTGGGCACTTGCTGTGTGTGTGTGTATGGTCAGTTGGTGTGTGTATTTTGGGGCAGTTGGTACATGTGTATGAGTGGGTTGGTACATGGGCTGGGCACTTGCTGTGTGTGTGTGTATGGTCAGTTGGTGTGTGTATTTTGGGGCAGTTGGTATACATAGGAAGAAGGACTCTTCTTAGTGTAGATTATACACGTTTGCATTGCTGAGCTGTTTTTTGTGCTTGAAGAGTTTCATGAACTTTAGCCGGAGCTTTCAGTGTCAGAAATACATGTGAAAGTAGCAGCTGGGGACTGGGAGTCTATTTTAAGGCGGGGGCCTCCCCAGCTCTGGCCACAGCTGGGCGCTGCCTGAACTCTCTGCTCATATTTGCATGATCAGGGTGCACCACGGAACAAACAGACATGCAGCCGCCACCTGTGTGTGTGTGTGTGTGTGTGTGTGTGTGCGTGTGCCTGTAAGTCCAGCCTCACCTGCTGCTGTGCTGTGCACCACAATCGGGAAAACACGTGGAAAACAAGGCCGGTTCATACAGATACCCTGAAAACACAGAGTCCACGTCAGCAAGAGTGACCAATACACCAATTGTGGCTCTACCGTACCCCCGAGCCTTACTGGGGAATAGTGGGGGCACCCAATGATCTGAGAGCGTTAACTCACTTCCGTCCAGTAACTACAGGGGACATTTTATAGCAAGATTTACATTGACTTTATTATGAGAAGTAGGCCTGTAGTAGAGTCTTTCAAGGGATGACCACAGATGTCCAGCTGCACAAAACTCCTGGGGGTCACATTTAAGCAGCCATTTGTGCAGACACATTTTGGAGAGCTGGTACTGAAGATCGTACTAGCCGGCTACATTTGAAAACCCCCAACCCAGCCCTTTTTAACTCTGGTGAAATCTGTGCGGGCAGCAATTTTGTGCTGACCAATTTTAGCCAGATAGGTGGTGAGGGTGTGAAGGGGTGGGGGGGGGGGGGGGGGGGGAATATGTGTGTGGGATTTTTAACTGGATAGACTTGTGCAGTTAAAAGCTGATTTTTAACCACATAAACCTTTTGGAAGGCCAATTCCAGTGGTAATCCCGGTCACCGCCAGAGACGGTGCAGCCACCGATCCAGGATGATGCTGCCAGAAAGACGGACAACCTACCCCTACGGAAATGCCCGCACGCCTCACGCATACTACGCACTTTAAAGGCAGGACCAGGGATTTAGGAATAGGTAACCCGGACAATTGCCTAGGATGCCAAACTCTGAAGGTGCCCAAATACTAGGGATGTGCATTCGTTTCATTCGTTTCATTTTACATGCTTGTATAGGAAACAAATGAAACGAATGCACATCCCTACCAAATACCCAGGCCAGAGAGGAGCCTGCTTCTGCTTGCTTTAGGACCATGCGCTGGCACAGTTTCAAAGGGGCGCTGTCATGGCACTCTGCCCATGGCACTCTTAAATCCGGCTCCCTGTACACATGCTGAACATTTTGCATGCTTCACAGGTCAAAGTCCAGGGAAGGGCCTACCAAAATGGTACGGGGCCTGCAGCACAAAAACCCTCCATACTTGAATGAAAACGATAGTGACTGGAGGAGAGAAGGGGGAAAAAGGAAGGGATGGGGTGAGTGGGCGCGGGAGGGATGGCAGAAGCTTTGAAATGTTTTTAACAGGAGGGACGTGTTTGGAACAGAACAAGAGGGTCTCGTTGAAGCAGGGAGGCTGGGATGGCATGTGAGGAAGTCAATCTTTACTGAGAGAGTGGCGGGTGGTCGGCCAAAAGCAAAAAAAAAAAAAAGAAGCCAAACTCCAACGATCACAGGCAACGCGGAAAAGAAACAGTCGATGTAACAAGCCTTGCATAGGTACGAACCTCCCTACTTAAAATATCAGTTTCTCCAACGAGATTATTACATGTAACAAATATTTAATATATCTAAGATCTGAGGCGTAAGAAAATGTTACAACAAATAAAGGCGAAGCAACCTCCTGATTGCAAATCACCGTTCCTTCTGGGGTTTTTTTTTATATGTTTATTTGTCAAGCCAGCATCGCAATGAACATTTTGCAGGAACGAAACTCAACCTTGAGAACAAGGCAACACGTGTATTTGCCCGACTGGGTTTCCGAAATTATACAATCCCCGCACATCCACGCCACGGTCGCACCTATTACATTCCCCGCGCTGTGCGGATCCCAAAACATTTCTTTCTAATTCCAGTCTGGCACCACAGAGCACTGACACCCAGCCCCCACTGGTAGTTTCCTAACTGCTCAGTGGATTTTTTTTAAGTCTGTCTGTCTGTCCTCGCTTCCTCCCTCATTCTTTTTTGTGTTCGGTGTCCTGTCCACACCAGATTTTCGGGACCTGTCAGGAGGGCAGCTGAGGATTCTGTCAGGGGTGTATCGGGTGTTTTTTTGTCGCTGTGCAGATCCTGGCTGCTTACGCTTGGCTGCACGGACACATCCCCCCATTATTTCTGGCGAGAACTTCTCGTTTCTGTCTTGAAATACGGAGGGATATGGACTGCTGCAGTCACAGATGTAAGCTCTGAGTTGGTTCAATAAAACAAAAAAAGGTCTCGCATACAACGTGTTGCTGACCCTTATTTCTGTGCATTCAAGGGCAGAAACATCTTTACCATAGCACTTTGCTCTGATACGTTTGGATAAATTGATACTTCTGATAGAGGTGGCTAAAGTTTGTTAAATTGCTAAACTTGTCATCTTTTCACATTATTAATAACTAAAACCATGAGAGAATTCAGACACACCTGGGACAGAATCAGAGGGAGGGAGATAACCAGAGCTCAAACAGTCTGTGCTGCCACAGTAGGTAGCGATTAGTGGAAAAACTGAGTGTGCTAAAAGTCTTTATTAGCTGACAACCTCTATGACAAGGGTCCCCAGACTATGGACTGATGCTTAGATGTGACCCTTGGCTGAATTTCATGTGGCCTCCAGCAGCCATGGCAGAAGGGCTTTGATCTGGCTTGCAGTGGCAATGACAGAAGGGCTTTGATCTGGCTTGCATTGTGGCAGTGACAGAAGGGCTTTGATCTGGCTTGCAGTGGCAATGACAGAAGGGCTTTGATCTGGCTTGCAGTGGCAGTGACAGAAGGGCTTTGATCTAGCTTGCAGTGGCAGTGACAGAAGGGCTTTGATCTGGCTTGCAGTGGCAGTGACAGAAAGGCTTTGATCTGGCTTGCAGTGGCAGTGACAGAAGGGCCTTGATCTGGCTTGCAGTGGCAGTGACAGAAGGGCTTCGATCTGGCTTGCAGTGGCAGTGACAGAAGGGCTTTGATCTGGCTTGCAGTGGCAATGACAGAAAGGCTTCGATCTGGCTTGCAGTGGCAGTGACAGAAGGGCTTCGATTTGGCTTGCAGTGGCAGTGACAGAAAGGCTTTGATCTGGCTTGCAGTGGCAGTGACAGAAGGGCTTTGATCTGGCTTGCAGTGGCAGTGACAGAAAGGCTTCGATCTGGCTTGTAGTGGCAATGACAGAAGGGCTTTGATCTGGCTTGCAGTGGCAGTGACAGAAGGGCTTTGATCTGGCTTGTAGTGGCAATGACAGAAGGGCTTTGATCTGGCTTGCAGTGGCAGTGACAGAAGGGCTTTGATCTGGCTTGCAGTGGCAGTGACAGAAAGGCTTTGATCTGGCTTGCAGTGGCAATGACAGAAGGGCTTTGATCTGGCTTGCAGTGGCAGTGACAGAAAGGCTTTGATCTGGCTTGCAGTGGCAGTGGACAGAAGGGCTTTGATCTGGCTTGCAGTGGCAATGACAGAAGGGCTTTGATCTGGCTTGCAGTGGCAGTGACAGAAGGGCTTTGATCTGGCTTGCAGTGGCAGTGACAGAAGGGCTTTGATCTGGCTTGCAGTGGCAATGACAGAAGGGCTTTGATCTGGCTTGCAGTGGCAGTGACAGAAGGGCTTTGATCTGGCTTGCAGTGGCAGTGACAGAAAGGCTTTGATCTGGCTTGCAGTGGCAATGACAGAAGGGCTTTGATCTGGCTTGCAGTGGCAGTGACAGAAGGGCTTTGATCTGGCTTGCAGTGGCAGTGACAGAAGGGCTTTGATCTGGCTGTTGCGTTGGAGGTGGACCCTTGGGCTGAGATGGGGTTGATGCAACCCGCAGGCAAGGACCTACGGGTCCTCACCATCAGCAGGTGGAGTGGGCTGAAGCTAGAGGCCGCTGGAGCTTCACCTATACCAGCCCTCATTCCCCTCGGGTTGAGCCTTTGGGTGCTGGGGCCGGCAGGACAGGTGGGCCTCGAGGTTAGCTAGAGGGGGGAGGTGATTCAGCCCAGAGACAGCAGCCGGTAGATGGCGTAGTCTTATCTTGGACAGGATTCGGTACTGGAACTCAGGTGCCAAAGGAACAATGAGTAACTGGAGGCCCTCAAGCAAAGGAAGGCCTAAGCCTTGTAAGAAGGGCAACCGAAATGATAAAGGGGATGGAACAGTTCCCCTATGAGGAAAGGCTGAAGAGGTTAGGGCTGTTCAGCTTGGAGAAGAGACGGCTGAGGGGGGATATGATAGAGGTGTTTAAAATCATGAGAGGTCTTGAACGAGTAGATGTGAATCGGTTATTTACACTTTCGAATAATAGAAGGACTAGGGGGGCACTCCATGAAGTTAGCAAGTAGCACATTTAAGACTAATCGGAAAAAATTCTTTTTCACTCAACGCACAATAAATCTCTGGAATTTGTTGCCAGAGGATGTGGTTAGTGCAGTTAGTGTAGCTGGGTTCAAAAAAGGTTTGGATAAGTTCTTGGAGGAGAAGTCCATTAATGGCTATTAATCAAGTTTACTTAGGGAATAGCCACTGCTATTAATTGCATCAGTAGCATGGGATCTTCTTAGTGTCTGGGGTAATTGCCAGGTTCTTGTGGCCTGGATTGGCCACTGTTGGAAACAGGATGCTGGGCTTGATGGACCCTTGGTCTGACCCAGCATGGCAATTTCTTATGTTCTTAAGTCCACATCCAGAGGATAGGTGAGAGGAGGCATCACTAACAGGCAAGGATCAGAGCCGGTGGCAAGTGGAAGCTGTGGCAAGCAACATGGAACTCTGGACACAGGACAGTCTGTAGCGTAGTCATTCAAAGCAATGGTCAGGGCACGGAGAAGGCAGGCGTGGTCAGGCATAGCAGAGGTCCGGGGCTGGAGAGAGGCTGAGGGTTATCAGTGGGCGGGGATTAGTCTGGAAGTGGGCGGGGCCACCTGTCAAAGCAGGGTGCGTACCCCTAAACCACTGAGGTACTTTAGATTTTATTCTTGTTGAGATGGAACTTATCCCAGTCACTGACAGTTCATATTTACAAGTTTTGATCCCAAAGATTACTGTGCTGTCTGCTGCCTAAAAGTCCCAAATGTGAGCGAAAGGCATTGAGATCACTCAGAACGTGCAGCATGAACTGAGGCTATGACCACATCATACACCCACAGCAAGGAAAGAACGAGACTGGTCCTAATCCAAGCAATCTCTGAGTGCGATTATTACTTTAATGCTCATAATCTCTTCTGGATGACAAAGGAGGCAGCAAGGGTCAATCAACAATTAACTTGGACAGGTCAACTCTGCACAAGAGGACCTGGCTGCTGAATGCTAGCCTGGCACAGCTGTCACCGACGGATGTGCTTCCATCTTAGTTTGGGGAAGGCTATGGTCTCCTCGGATTACCGGAACGCGCCACTTCCTGTTGGCAGACCCTGAGCTGAGTTTCTTTCTGAGTGAGGGTGTGCCAGAGGCAGACAGGCTATAGCACTAGGCAAGGCGTTGGAGAATTCAGAAGAAGGAAAAACCTATATCACTCACATCTCCTTGTGCCTGCCCATCATGGATTCTGCCCCTGTGCCCTCCCTCCCTCCCTCTCCGCTCTCCCCTCCCTCTATATCACTCACATCTCCTTGTGCCTGCCCATCATGGATTCTGCCCCCGTGCCTTCCCTCCCTCCCTCCCTCCCTCTCCGCACTCCCCTCCCTCTATATCACTCACATCTCCTTGTGCCTGCCCATCATGGATTCTGCCCCCGTGCCTTCCCTCCCTCCCTCCCTCTCCGCACTCCCCTCCCTCTATATCACTCACATCTCCTTGTGCCTGCCCATCATGGATTCTGCCGCCCCCGTGCCCTCTCCCTCCCTCCCTCTCCGCACTCCCCTCCCTCTATATCACTCACATCTCCTTGTGCATGCCCATCATGGATTACTGCCCCCGTGCCCTCCCTCCCTCCCTCCCTCTTCGCACTTCCCTCCCTCGTATATCACTCACATCTCCTTGTGCCTGCCCATCATGGATTCTGCCCCCCGTGCCCTCCCTCCCTCCCTCCCTCTCCGCACTTCCCTCCCTCTATATCACTCACATCTCCTTGTGCATGCCCATCATGAGGATTCATGCCCCCCGTGCCCTCCCTCCCTCCCTCTCTCCCTCTATATCACTCACATCTCCTTGTGCATGCCCATCATGGATTCTGCCCCTGTGCCCTCTCTTCCCTCCCTCATCTCCGCACGTCACCCTCCCTCTATATCACTCACATCTCCTTGTGCATGCCCATCATGGATTCTGCCCCTGTGCCCTCTCTCCCTCTCTCCCTCTCCGCACTCCCCTCCCTCTCCGCACTCCCCTCCCTCTATATCACTCACATCTCCTTGTGCCTGCCCATCATGGATTCTGCCCCTGTGCCCTCTCTCCCTCCCTCCCTCCTCCGCACTCCCCTCCCTCTATATCACTCACATCTCCTTGTGCATGCCCATCATGGATTCTGCCCCGTGCCCCTCCCTCCCTCCCTCCCCTCTCTCCCTCTATATCACTCACATCTCCTTGTGCATGCCCATCATGGATTCTGCCCCTGTGCCCTCTCTCCCTCCCTCCCTCCCCTCTCCGCACTCCCCTCCCTCTATATCACTCACATCTCCTTGTGCATGCCCATCATGGATTCTGCCCTGTGCCCTCTCTCCCTCTCTCCCTCTCCGCACTCCCCTCCCTCTATATCACTCACATCTCCTTGTGCCTGCCCATCATGGATTCTGCCCCTGTGCCCTCTCTCCCTCCCTCCCTCTCCGCACTCCCCTCCCTCTATATCACTCACATCTCCTTGTGCATGCCCATCATGGATTCTGCCCCTGTGCCCTCTCTCCCTCTCTCCCTCTCCGCACTCCCCTCCCTCTATATCACTCACATCTCCTTGTGCATGCCCATCATGGATTCTGCCCCCGTGCCCCTCCCCTCCCTCCCTCCCTCTCCGCACTCCCCTCCCTCTATATCACTCACATCTCCTTGTGCATGCCCATCATGGATTCTGCCCCCGTGCCCTCCCTCCCTCCCTCCCTCTCCGCACTTCCTCCCTCCTATATCACTCACATCTCCTTGTGCCTGCCCATCATGGATTCTGCCCCCCCGTGCCCTCCCTCCCTCCCTCCCTCTCCGCACTCCCCTCCCTCTATATCACTCACATCTCCTTTTGCCTGCCCATCATGGATTCTGCCCCCGTGCCCTCCCTCCCCTCCCTCTCCGCACTCCCCCTCCTCTATATCACTCACATCTCCTTGTGCATGCCCATCATGGATTCTGCCCCCGTGCCCTCCCTCCCTCCCTCCCTCTCTGCACTCCCCTCCCTCTATATCACTCACATCTCCTTGTGCATGCCCATCATGGATTCTGCCCCCCGTGCCCTCCCTCCCTCCCTCTCCGCACTCCCCTCCCTCTATATCACTCACATCTCCTTGTGCATGCCCATCATGGATTCTGCCCCTGTGCCCTCTCTCCCTCCCTCCCTCTCCGCACTCCCCTCCCTCTATATCACTCACATCTCCTTGTGCATGCCCATCATGGATTCTGCCCCCGTGCCCTCCCTCCCTCCCTCCCTCTCTGCACTCCCCTCCCTCTATATCACTCACATCTCCTTGTGCATGCCCATCATGGATTCTGCCCCCGTGCCCTCCCTCCCTCCCTGCACTCCCCTCCCTCTATATCACTCACATCTCCTTGTGCATGCCCATCATGGATTCTGCCCCCGTGCCCTCCCTCCCTCCCTCTCTGCACTCCCCTCCCTCTATATCACTCACATCTCCTTGTGCATGCCCATCATGGATTCTGCCCCCGTGCCCTCCCTCCCTCCCTCTCCGCACTCCCCTCCCTCTATATCACTCACATCTCCTTGTGCATGCCCATCATGGATTCTGCCCCCGTGCCCTCCCTCCCTCCCTCCCTCTCTGCACTCCCCTCCCTCTATATCACTCACATCTCCTTGTGCATGCCCCATCATGGATTCTGCCCCCGTGCCCTCCCTTCCCTCCCTCCCTCTCCGCACTCCCCTCCCTCTATATCACTCACATCTCCTTGTGCATGCCCATCATGGATTCTGCCCCCGTGCCCTCCCTCCCTCCCTCTCCGCACTCCCCCTCCCTCTATATCACTCACATCTCCTTGTGCCTGCCCATCATGGATTCTGCCCCCGTGCCCTCCCTCCCTCCCTCTCCGCACTCCCCTCCCTCTATATCACTCACATCTCCTTGTGCATGCCCATCATGGATTCTGCCCCCGTGCCCCCCCCCCCCTCCCTCCCTCTCTGCACTCCCCCTCCCTCTATATCACTCACATCTCCTTGTGCATGCCCATCATGGATTCTGCCCCCGTGCCCTCCCTCCCTCCCCTCCCTCCCTCTCCGCACTCCCCTCCCTCTATATCACTCACATCTCCTTGTGCCTGCCCATCATGGATTCTGCCCCCGTGCCCTCCCTCCCTCCCTCCCTCTCCGCACTCCCCTCCCTCTATATCACTCACATCTCCTTGTGCATGCCCATCATGGATTCTGCCCCCGTGCCCTCCCTCCCTCCCTCCCTCCCTCTCCGCACTCCCCTCCCTCTATATCACTCACATCTCCTTGTGCCTGCCCAACATGGATTCTGCCCCCGTGCCCTCCCTCCCTCCCTCCCTCTCCGCACTCCCCTCCCTCTATATCACTCACATCTCCTTGTGCATGCCCATCATGGATTCTGCCCCCGTGCCCTCCCTCCCTCCCTCCCTCTCCGCACTCCCCTCCCTCTATATCACTCACATCTCCTTGTGCATGCCCATCATGGATTCTGCCCCCGTGCCCTCCCTCCCTCCCTCCCTCTTTGCACTCCCCTCCCTCTATATCACTCACATCTCCTTGTGCCTGCCCATCATGGATTCTGCCCCCGTGCCCTCCCTCCCTCCCTCCCTCTTTGCACTCCCCTCCCTCTATATCACTCACATCTCCTTGTGCCTGCCCATCATGGATTCTGCCCCCGTGCCCTCCCTCCCTCCCTCCCTCTTTGCACTCCCCTCCCTCTATATCACTCACATCTCCTTGTGCCTGCCCATCATGGATTCTGCCCCTGTGCCCTCCCTCCCTCCCTCCCTCTCCGCACTCCCCTCCTTCTATATCACTCACATCTCCTTGTGCATGCCCATCATGGATTCTGCCCCTGTGCCCTCCCTCCCTCCCTCTCTGCACTCCCCTCCCTCTATATCACTCACATCTCCTTGTGCCTGCCCATCATGGATTCTGCCCCCGTGCCCTCCCTCCCTCCCTCCCTCTCTGCACTCCCCTCCCTCTGTATCACTCACATCTCCTTGTGCATGCCCATCATGGATTCTGCCCCCCGTGCCCTCCCTCCCTCCCTCCCTCTCTGCACTCCCCTCCCTCTGTATCACTCACATCTCCTTGTGCATGCCCATCATGGATTCTGCCCCCGTGCCCTCCCTCCCTCCCTCCCTCTCTGCACTCCCCTCCCTCTATATCACTCACATCTCCTTGTGCATGCCCATCATGGATTCTGCCCCCGTGCCCTCCCTCCCTCCCTCCCTCTCTGCACTCCCCTCCCTCTATATCACTCACATCTCCTTGTGCCTGCCCATCATGGATTCTGCCCCTGTGCCCTCCCTCTCCGCACTCCCCTCCCTCTATATCACTCACATCTCCTTGTGCCTGCCCATCATGGATTCTGCCCCCGTGCCCTCCCTCCCTCTCCGCACTCCCCTCCCTCTATATCACTCACATCTCCTTGTGCCTGCCCATCATGGATTCTGCCCCCGTGCCCTCCCCTCCCTCCCTCCCTCTCCGCACTCCCCTCCCTCTATATCACTCACATCTCCTTGTGCCTGCCCATCATGGATTCTGCCCCCGTGCCCTCCCTCCCTCCCTCCCTCTCCGCACTCCCCTCCCTCTATATCACTCACATCTCCTTGTGCATGCCCATCATGGATTCTGCCCCCGTGCCCTCCCTCCCTCCCTCTCCGCACTCCCCTCCCTCTATATCACTCACATCTCCTTGTGCCTGCCCATCATGGATTCTGCCCCCTGTGCCCTCCCTCCCTCTCCGCACTCCCCTCCCTCTATATCACTCACATCTCCTTGTGCCTGCCCATCATGGATTCTGCCCCTGTGCCCTCCCTCCCTCCCTCTCCGCACTCCCCTCCCTCTCTCCCTGTGCCTCCTGAAAGTAACTTAGCAAGCCCCCTCAATATCTTCTGTTCCCCGTCCCAGGAAATGAGTACGCCTTGTGCCAGCAGGGCCTAGACAGAAAAGTCCCTGGTAGCCAGCGGCGCAGGAGGAAGTAGCTTCATTTATAGATAAAAGACTGAGCTGAACCTGAGTCACCCCTAGCAATTCTCCCTCCCTCTCCAGGTAGCCACATCAGTTGGGACATCTACAGCTAAGATATTTCAAGTCCTCGATGCCTGTGTTGCAGAATGTAATGATTGATTTCTGATTTCAGAGAAGGAAGCAAGATTGTTTAAATTACTGCTGGGAACGGCTTAGGGTCCCACTCAGCTGTTTTCCTCACGTAAGGTTCTGCGGGGGGCTGCATGCTCTGCTCATTTAAAGTGACTCCCCTGCCCTCAGTACTGACAGGCTCGTTACATTTCACCTCCTCCGATGCCACCATCCCATCCTGTCGCCACTGTCTGTGACTCCACTCCACCTGCTCCTTCCCCATCCTTAAGCCATTGAAGCGTCAGCTCCGTGGCTCCTCTGCCACGCTCGGAGCTGCCCTGGAATGGGCTCAGGGATGAGGCATTCACCTTACGGTCCGGATCACAGGCACGCACACTGAGAAAACGAGAACACTCGGCTGCAGCTCATGGGGAAACCTTGAAAAGCCATATTTATTTCTGTACTATACATGCAGAAACCAAACGCTTATGAGAACGCTCGGCACAAATGACAAATAAACAGATTATAATATAGACCCGGAGACTCGGGGTCTGTGCTCTCGGTTCAGCTCTGGTCAGCAGTCTCGCCTCTCCCACCTTGAAATCGACTATTGTATCCTTAGCCGGCGCGTGCTCAGGACAAACTCCTTTGTTCTGACTCCTGAAGTTTTGCTAAAATAATTGATAAGGAAAACCTACTGCATATGTCTCAGGATTTCTTGTGCTTTGTACACTACCTGACATCGCCATTTTGTACAGGCCTTCTCTCTCATGGGTGAAACTACTTGCTCTTGCATTTTTCTCTGAACCTAACCGAAAATCTGCATATGTGTCTCAGTCATCACTGCTGTTGAATCTCCATAAAAAAAGGGGCCTGTTAATACTGTATTTCTATAATCTACTTCTTAACAGATTAGGTTTACCAAAAGCAATCTGGGTATGTGCCAGGTGTTTTCAGCTTCAACGTTTGCAAATCTGCTTATGCTGGCTTGACGGATGCAGCCAGTCCAAGTCAAGCTTTAACTCTTGATCTGCTAGCTGGCGTTAAGTCAGTGGTGTTCTTGTACATTGAATTAAGTCGTGTCGCCATTTTGTGTGCACGTGAGCTTGAAACTCGCAGGCTTCAAGTTAAGCGAAGGGAGGGCTAGCGGGGAGGGGGGAAAGAGAGTGGGGGGATATCCAACAGCCCACAAGCCTGTAATTTCTTCAAGCAATACTGTGGGTCTGTGTTATCTTTCCTAGCAAAGGCATTCAGTGCTTTCCAACGAGCTAGGTGCTGAGCTTATAGAGATAGCTGCATTTTCTCTCTCATATGGGACCTAAATTAACTCTTTGTGCTTCTTTTACTAACTAATCCATGCCCTGCGCAAACTCTTCTCACCGTGCAGTGCTCACATCTCTTCCACCCTGAACATTGTTGCTACACTTGCTCCATCCTTCTCTGTGCTTTCATGTTATTTCTGTTTTTGATGTTTCATGTTATTTCATGTTATTTCTGTTTTTGATGTATTTATTGCACCCCTGTTTATTTGTAAACCAGCAGGATGTGATCATTTCATGAATGCCAGTATATAAAAACCTTAAATAAAATAAATAAATAAATAAATGTTTTTCCTCACTGGCCACGTTCAAATCCTGCCTATAAACTCACCTCTGTGACACTGCTTTTCCTTCTCCTCATCACCGCCAGCAGCAGTTCGTGAGTCTCATTGCAGATGGGGAGCTTCACGATGGGACTAGTTGCCTTCCCTAACTGCAGCGGTTTCGTTCTATTTTCCTCTGTTTTTCCTCTAAAAAAAAAAAAAAAAAAAAGTTCCTATTACAGATTTTACTTCAGCTTTGATGCCCCTCTAAACTCTACACACATCCAAAACACTGCTAAAGCAGGCCGTTCCTTCCTGCACAACGTTGCTGAAGCCTGTCCCTCCCTCTCTACCGGTAAGCCTGCCACCAAAATGCCGATCCACTCTCTTCTCACCTCCTGCTTAGGCTGCTGCAACGCGCTCCGTATGGGTCTCCCACTCAGAGCCATCTTTCTCCAAAACTCGGCCTTATATGCCTTCAACATCGCTAGGAGCAGGTAACTCAGAATCAACATCTGGAAATATTTCTTCACAAAGAGGGTGCTGCATGGGATAAGCACTGTGGATCCCTAAAGGCTTGAGGATGGAAATGAGGAAAAGGGGGTAACCTGTGTTAACTCTCTGCATGGGGGTAACCTGCACGGAGTGGCCGTTACTACCATAAGCGGCTCATTGGGCCGTCATTGTTATGGTCCAAGTCATTACATTGGCCACCGCATCCGCTTCCTCATGCAGTTCAGGCTTCTTGTAAGGGAAGACGACCCTTGAGCCGCGACAAGGTTGGCACTTCCCTGCTGGTTCTTGTCGGCGGGAGGCAGAACTGGTGCGGAGGGGCCCCCACAGGAGCTTCACCTATACCAGTCCTCATTCCCCGCAGGCTGAGCCCTTGGGTACCGGGGCCGGCAGGAGTTAGGCCGGAGCCTGACACGCAGTGAGTCCTGAGGAAGAGGCAGAGGCGGGGGTCAGACTGGCTGGAGTCAAGGCGGGCGGAGAACCGGCGGAGTCAGGAACAGGCCAGAGGTTAAGACAGGCAGCAGGCCGGGTGCAGACGAAGAGACAAGCTGGAGGTCTGGGCAGGCGGAGGTCACTCAGAGTCGGATTACCAGGCGGAGGTCAGGCAGGCGGAGGTCACTCAGAGTCGGATTTCCAGGCAGAGGTCAGGAAGGTGGAGGTCACTCAGAGTCGGATTACCAGGCGGAGGTCAGGCAGGCGGAGGTCACTCAGAGTCGGATTTCCAGGCAGAGGTCAGGAAGGTGGAGGTCACTCAGAGTCGGATTACCAGGCGGAGGTCAGGAAGGTGGAGGTCACTCAGAGTCGGATTACCAGGCGGAGGTCAGGAAAGTGGAGGTCACTCAGAGTCGGATTACCAGGCGGAGGTCAGGCAGGTGGAGGTCACTCAGAGTCGGATTTCCAGGCGGAGATCAGGCAGGCGGAGGTCACTCAGAGTCGGATTACCAGGCGGAGGTCAGGGCAGGCGGAGGTCACTCAGAGTCGGATTACCAGGCGGAGGTCAGGGCAGGCGGAGGTCACTCAGAGTCGGAATTACCAGGCGGAGGTCAGGGCAGGCGGAGGTCACTCAGAGTCGGATTACCAGGCGGAGGTCAGGAAAGTGGAGGTCACTCAGAGTCGGATTACCAGGCGGAGGTCAGGCAGGCGGAGGGTCACTCAGAGTCGGATTACCAGGCGGAGGTCAGGCAGGCGGAGGTCACTCAGAGTCGGATTACCAGGCGGAGGTCAGGCAGGCGGGAGGTCACTCAGAGTCGGATTACCAGGCGGAGGTCAGGAAGGCGGAGGTCACTCAGAGTCGGATTACCAGGGCGGAGGTCAGGCAGGCGGAGGTCACTCAGAGTCGGATTACCAGGCGGAGGTCAGGAAGGTGGAGGTCACTCAGAGTCGGATTACCAGGCGGAGGTCAGGCAGGTGGAGGTCACTCAGAGTCGGATTACCAGGCGGAGGTCAGGAAGGTGGAGGTCACTCAGAGTCGGATTACCAGGCGGAGGTCAGGCAGGTGGAGGTCACTCAGAGTCGGATTTCCAGGCAGAGGTCAGGAAGGTGGAGGTCACTCAGAGTCGGATTACCAGGCGGAGGTCAGGCAGGTGGAGGTCACTCAGAGTCGGATTACCAGGCGGAGGTCAGGAAAGTGGAGGTCACTCAGAGTCGGATTACCAGGCGGAGGTCAGGCAGGTGGAGGTCACTCAGAGTCGGATTACCAGGCGGAGGTCAGGGCAGGTGGAGGTCACTCAGAGTCGGATTTCCAGGCGGAGGTCAGGCAGGCGGAGGTCACTCAGAGTCGGATTTCCAGGCGGAGATCAGGGCAGGCGGAGGTCACTCAGAGTCGGATTACCAGGCGGAGGTCAGGGCAGGCGGAGGTCACTCAGAGTCGGATTACCAGGCGGAGGTCAGGGCAGGCGGAGGTCACTCAGAGTCGGATTACCAGGCGGAGGTCAGGGCAGGCGGAGGTCACTCAGAGTCGGA
Organism: Rhinatrema bivittatum; assembly: GCF_901001135.1. NCBI lineage: Eukaryota > Metazoa > Chordata > Amphibia > Gymnophiona > Rhinatrematidae > Rhinatrema > Rhinatrema bivittatum. The sequence goes on along the minus strand of NW_021821055.1, from coordinate 29,994 downwards.
TTACCAGGCGGAGGTCAGGGCAGGCGGAGGTCACTCAGAGTCGGATTACCAGGCGGAGGTCAGGAAGGCGGAGGTCACTCAGAGTCGGATTACCAGGCGGAGGTCACTCAGAGTCGGATTACCAGGCGGAGGTCAGGCAGGCGGAGGTCACTCAGAGTCGGATTTCCAGGCGGAGGTCAGGAAGGTGGAGGTCACTCAGAGTCGGATTACCAGGCGGAGGTCAGGGCAGGCGGAGGTCACTCAGAGTCGGATTTCCAGGCGGAGGTCAGGCAGGCGGAGGTCACTCAGAGTCGGATTACCAGGCGGAGGTCAGGGCAGGCGGAGGTCACTCAGAGTCGGATTACCAGGCGGAGGTCAGGGCAGGCGGAGGTCACTCAGAGTCGGATTACCAGGCGGAGGTCAGGAAGGCGGAGATCACTCAGAGTCGGATTACCAGGCGGAGGTCACTCAGAGTCGGATTTACCAGGCGGAGGTCAGGCAGGTGGAGGTCACTCAGAGTCGGATTACCAGGCGGAGGTCAGGAAGGTGGAGGTCACTCAGAGTCGGATTACCAGGCGGAGGTCAGGCAGGCGGAGGTCACTCAGAGTCGGATTACCAGGCGGAGGTCAGGGCAGGTGGAGGTCACTCAGAGTCGGATTACCAGGCGGAGGTCAGGGCAGGCGGAGGTCACTCAGAGTCGGATTACCAGGCGGAGGTCAAGGCAGGTGGAGGTCACTCAGAGTCGGATTACCAGGCGGAGGTCAGGGCAGGCGGAGGTCACTCAGAGTCGGATTTCCAGGCGGAGGTCAGGGCAGGCGGAGGTCACTCAGAGTCGGATTACCAGGCGGAGGTCAGGAAGGCGGAGGTCACTCAGAGTCGGATTACCAGGCGGAGGTCAGGGCAGGCGGAGGTCACTCAGAGTCGGATTACCAGGCGGAGGTCAGGCAGGTGGAGGTCACTCAGAGTCGGATTACCAGGCGGAGGTCAGGAAAGTGGAGGTCACTCAGAGTCGGATTACCAGGCGGAGGTCAGGCAGGTGGAGGTCACTCAGAGTCGGATTACCAGGCGGAGGTCAGGCAGGTGGAGGTCACTCAGAGTCGGATTACCAGGCGGAGGTCAGGCAGGCGGAGGTCACTCAGAGTCGGATTACCAGGCGGAGGTCAGGCAGGCAGAAGACAGTCCGGCAGGGCAAGGAGCAGGCAGGGACGCTGGAGCAGGAATCACACTGGAACACACTCTCACGGAGCAGGACCCGCTGATGAGGGGCGGTAGACGAGGTAAGGCCGGGTTTAAGTACCCAAGGCGTCTGATGTCATCACCGCGCGCCACGGGGACTTTTCCCGCCGCTGGGCCTTTAAATCTGGTGGCGTGGCGCACGCGCACACCTAGGGAGTGGGGCCTGGAGCAGCACGTCAGCGGCGTTGGATCGCCTCGAGAGCAGGCCGCGTCCCCGGCCTCTGCCAGGGAGAGGCAGCAGAGGTTACTGCGGGTCTCCCGGGGGTGAGGGGACCCTAACACTTCTCTTCCTCGCCTACATATGCATTCACTCTGCAGCTCCTCATCCCCCGCCTTCTCTTCCCTCTGCCTCCATCCTTCTTCATGAACTCCCTTCATCGGGCAAGTCGCCCTCATCTGTGCCCTTCTCCTCCACTGCCGTGCTTTCCGCCTTGCTATGCTTGCAGTAGGCTTCCTGAGCCCGTGCGACATCCTCCTTCTCTGCTCTCATTCAAATCCAGGTTAAAAACTTAACTTTTAGAGTCTGCTTTTAAGTCCTAAACACTTCTCTACAACAAATGCACTTCCCATGCCTCGACCAGGTTGTACGCTGCCCGGAGCAGGGGCCGTCTCGCCCACGTTATCTGTCCAGCTCTGCACGCGTCCAGCAGCACGGCCAACCCGTCGATGGGCGACAGGGAAGAGGAACGGAGGAAATGCTGGCCTAACACCCTGGCAGCGCTTCGGGAGCCGCCTTCATCGGGTCCTCGTTATCCGCTTATCGACTAGAGAGTAACTCCCGCCAGCGCTGCGCACACTGTGTAGAAGGATACGGATATTTATGGGAGAGGAGGAAGCTTCCCCCCTGTGCTCCTTCTCCCCACTTTCAATATTTAAACTCTGGCCTGCCCTTTGCAACTCTGCTGCTGCGGCATAGTGAGGCCCATTCAGCTGTGCAAGAACTGGAGACACAGAACCAGGACCATTTCGTCCGCCCAGCCTGCCCATTTATCCCTGCCGAAGCCTTTTCCCTCCCTCCTCCTGCCACTAAGGTGCCTTTATCTGCCCCGTGTGCAGTTAAATTCCCACACTGCTTTGCCTCTGATAAATCTAATTTGCTCCAGGTGTTCACCGCCCTCTCCCTCTCCCTTATCCTTCGGCTTTTCATTCTGTGGAAAATGCTTCCTTCCGGCACTTTCTTGCGTGTTTGTATCTTATCTCCCCTTTCACTTCTTCGCTCTGGAAGACGGTGCGGCTGGAGCGCCTTCTCTCCGTGCGTGACTTACAGCGCAGGCCTTGCGTCGTTTTGGTGGCCCTTCAGGAACTGCATTCACCTTCTCAATAGAATGTGCGGCCCAACATTTCTGGTTCCGTTTGTGTTTTCGTTTTGGGCTTTTTCATGTTTATTCAGCTGGCTTAATAATTTTTGTTGTTTGGTTTGCTTGCCAATCTGAAAAAAACCCCCAAAACATTAAACAAGAAAACTCTCCCTCCCTTCCCAGAAAGAAAAGACAAAAAAAAAAAAATATTTAGGCCTCCCTCAGTCCTGGCTGACTCTTCCCAGGCCGAAAAACTGCCCGAGCAGAGCATCTAGGCCCAGTGCTGAGACATAGGCCCAAGCCAAGCTGCCCGGGTCAGGAAGCTCCCAAACTGGCTCCCAGGTATCCCCTTCTGAGATCCTGCTTGTGAAAGGGCAGGGGCTATGCTGAGTCACTCCTAATTGGGTCCCTGCGCTTTAAAAATGGCACCATCTGCTTGTGATGGCAGCAAAGGGACATCACTTTTTTTTGTGTCTTCCTCTGGTGGTGCAGGCGCCATTTTGATGAAATGAATGGCCACACAACAAAATGGCGCTGGCCCTAGCAATGAAAAGTGCCAAAGTGATATTACGTCAGGGCTGTCCTCCGGTTTGACGGCTCCATTTTTAAAGTGCCAGGACCCGGGCAGGGGCAATCTGGTCTTGGCACAATGCCCTGCTTGAGCCCTGGCCTTGACGCTGGTCGTAGGCCATGGTGCTGGGCTCAGGAAGTATTACAAAATAAAAAGGTTATAGGGACATTACTATTTTCCATAATAAGTGAAACTCCCTAAGTGAATTTGTCCTGTCTGGAAAAGATTGTAAGCTCTATGGGGAAGGGACTGACTGTTATATGTATTTGTACAGTGCTGTGTATGGCTTGTAGTGCTTTAGAAATGATAAGGAGCAGCAGCTGCAGCATTAAAGAAGAAAAGAGAGGCTTAATAGGAGACGCACTATCATTACACATTTTCATTTCTAATGACTGTGGCTGGCAGAAGGAAGAAACAGAACAGACTTCATGAATTAGCAGTTATAACCTCTCCTCACACTTCCTTTCTCAGGAGAAACTTAATCCCACGCCCCCTCGCCTTACCACCACCTCCTCCCGCCCCATCCCTAATAGCACAGAACTGAAGGTGAACAACTCAGGCTCCTGTTAGAGTCGTAGACACAGAGCAAGTCAAAGACCTTCAAAAAGATGAAAACATACAAATAAAGCAGTGAAGTGTAGAAATGTTAATATGGCTTTCTCCTCATGAGACGGTGCTCTCTGGCCACATTAAGTTATGAAGGCAAGGTTTGCTCTTTGCCTTTCATTTGGTGCAATCCTGCTGTATTGAAAGGGCTGGTTGTCCAGTGTAAAAAGCAAAATAAAATAATGTCTTTGTTTCTGGAGTCGACGTTTTGTCTTCCTGACCTGGCTGTGCTAGCAGGAGCAGGGCCTTCTGGGAGCTCCCAGGCCTAACCACGCGGGGTGACGCGCTACACTCTGCGTTCCAGGCACACAGGAAGGCAGGGCCCCTCGGAAACTGGGACCGGTATTTCAACTAGAAAATGGCCTGTTTTGCTGGAGGTGAGATTTGTCTGCTGCTGAGAGAAGATGGGAGGGGGTCTCTGTAGCTGACACCCCTCAGTATTAAACACTTTGCAGCAGCATCTCATGAAGATCTTTAGACCTCGTATGCTTGCAGGGCCAATCAGAGGGACGGGGGGGGAATGGGGGGGGGGGGCAGGAAGGTCATTTGGCCTGGGTTTCAAGTTCAAAGTGGGACCTCAAATTTAGATACTTGTTAGATTTTTGGCATTTTATAAGTTTCTCGATTTGTTTTTATGTGCTTCCCTATTGGACCAAAATGTGATAGACCATCTCAGCTTACAGCTGCAAATTGAAGCAAATAAGAGAGAGATGATTTGGTAAAAGACATAATTATGTCTAGGGTCCTCAAAAGCTGGAGGTGTCCCAGTCCTCTCTTTTCCTCTGAGAACGTCTGAATGCGTACGTGGTGTATTCTGTCACTGAACCAGGAGATCGATTCACTGACCTCAGGCCTACACCCTTGCACTGAGGATAGCTTTCTGTAATGACAATGGCTTTCTGGTTTTTCCTTTATTTGAGCTTATATACCACTCATTGCATCAGAGGCTATGCTCCAAGCAGAGTACAGTGCAGAGAGCTAAGTGACAGCAGTAGCAAATGGCATTTTATAGGGAAATAAATAATTCCTAGGTAATGTGTTGACAACCCTGCCATTATTGCAAGGATTCATGAAAATCAAACCAACTGCAGCACAAAGAGCGAGAATAAATGAAAACCTGCTGAAAGTGAGCTCTTTTATTGAAGCTGAGTTAGCGGGCTTTTCAGCCCTCGTTTCATGATTTTAAGAGACCGTCTTCTTTCTCACCTATGACCTTACGCATACTTTATATGTCGCTTCTTGGGTTACCTGTGGTGAAGGATTACATTTAATGAGATCGACCTGCCTCTCATTTGAGTTTCGGATGTTTTGGGATTGCCAAGTGTGGATCTGGAAGGCGAGGCATTTCGCAGTCAGAGGGAAGAAGAGCTGAGTGAGGCTTCTGGTGTGGGAGGCAGGGGAAAGAAGAGCAGGGTTTGCACAGAGGATCTCGAGAAACCAGTGGAGTCGTGTTCATGACAGACAAATCCTTTAATGTATGGATGCAAACACTGGCACAAAGTACAAGGCATAAAGGAACACTCTGGAAAGGATTTTTGGCTGACAAGCTGTTGCATGAACTCAAGAAGAAGCAAACAAGACAAGAACAAAATAAGGATCTTGCTCAAAAGGGAAGGAGGATACAGAGAACCAAGGCAAGGCGAGGGGAGGAGGCCCCTGCTTTAGAAATAATTTTTTTTGTCACTGAGCACACTCAGACAGCCTTAGGCCTTCGGAGGTGATGGTCACCGAGCCCTCCTGTTGGATCGAGCAGGCATAGACCTTGTTGGGGCTCATGGAGCTGGCCGGCACCGTCAGGTAGCTGCTGAGGCTGAAGGAGCTGTCCGAGTCCCGGGAGGGGAGGCCGGTCTGGACGCCGGTGTCCGTGGAAGTGCCGTCCACCGTCCAGCGCACTTTGGCAAGGCTCACCGACAGCTTACTCATGTGGCAGGTGAAGGTCTTGTCGGCTGCCAGCTCCTGGGACGGCGGTGGGAAGAGGAGCACGGAGGGCTTAGGAAAGCTGTCCACTGGTTAACAAGGGAGGAAGAGAGCAGAGCGAGAAATTATTAAAGCATCTATGGCAGTTCTGTGCATACAATATCTGAAGAGAGAGCTGGAAAGAGACCGCCAGACTGGGGAAAGGCAGATGCTACAGATGTGGCACTGAAGAAAAAAGTGAGGGAATCTTTCTCAGTTAAAATGTTTTTTTAATTATGACAGGAGTGATATCAGAGTGCAATATGTGCCAAATATTAAACCTTCTGTCTTGTGTTTGCAATGGGCTTTAGAGAGGCCATGTGTCAGCTTTTAAACTAAATTAATATTTACTGCTCCAATAGCTGTATCTGACTTAGAGGCTGAATTACTAAGGCGTCCTCCAATTCTGTGTCTTAGAGAAAAATCCTTAACTTGATATGAAAAGAAGCCATATTATTTATTTATTTAGACATTTTTTTTTATATACCTTCCTTCCATATTAGATCAAAACGGCTCAGAAATTAAAACCTACACAGTATGGGCATCTAAATAACATAAAACCTGAATCAGCATAAAAAAAACCCAAAGGAAAAATACAAGAGGAACATACTAGGTCATTAAATGCAGTCGTACAAATCCTGGTTTTCACTCCCTTTCTGAGTGCCTGGGACTCTGTCTAAGGTCTTATAGATGCGGGCGCTGGTTCCATGTACAGAAGATAAGTATTTGGGGGCTTTTTCACTTGTCTGTCACTTTCTGTATTGCTAATATGGAGTTTTTAAATATCGAATGAAAGGGGCTCATTTAATACAGGTTTTCTCTGGGGGGAATCCCCTGCTGAATCAGATACTAAGTTGGATACGGATATGGCAGAGAGAAATTAATTATTCGATTCCTAAGGCTGACCTGTGAGTCTGTCTAAAGCCCACTGCGGGCACACGGCGATAGATTTAATTTTCTGCACATACTGCATTCTGATCGCACTCCTTTGATAATGTAAAACATTTCAGAACCATCTATTTCCATTGAGAAAGCTTCCCTTCCTGTTTTCTTCTGTGCCCCTTACCATGAGGGCTGCTGCTTGCATACTGCAGATATCACAGACGCACATGTATTCAGGCGCAGGGCGCAGAGATGCGGCTAGAACGGTTCTTACTGCAGATAATTAATGCAGAAATCAATTGCAAACAGCAGAGAGAGGAAGTTTGCAGAGAAAGGGGGGAGGATATGGCACGGGTAGGCACAAAGGTGGGAGAGATGGAGGGCAATTTTGTTAAGAATTCTGCCAAGAAATGCTCAGCTCTGAAAGGTTAAAATCCCCCCGGGGTTCTGCAAAGGATTCTCTGCCTTCCAGGCAGGAGAAAGTGGATTAAAGGAGTCGCAGGCAACAGTAGGGGCGGGGAGCAGGAACTGGGGATTCAATTGCAATATTCAGAGCTTCCTGAAATAGCTCCAGGCTGTGAGGGCTGCCACCCAGCTGTTCCTGGTTTGGGCCTATTCTGTTCTAGCGTCTTTGTGCAGAGAGATGCCAAGGTCGCCCGAGGGCGTTTAGGAGTGACCCGGCCCTAGGCATGCAGGGAGAATTAAAAGGGAAAACCAAATCCTTCTCCTTTTCAGTTTTTTTTAAATGAGTGCTTGTTGTGAGCAGGGCCCCTTGTTTTAAACCCTGAAAGCTAAGCCAATAAAGCTACAGCTTAGGGGCTTTAGGGGAGAGGTTACTGCTGGACAAAAGCAAGGGAAGCCCCTTTCAGCCCTGTGCTCACCCAGAGAAGGGCTCGGTCAGGACATCCCCTGCAGTTACTCGGCAGCTTGGGATATTTGGGGACCCTTAGCGCAGTTTAGCATTTAAGGTAATATTAATGGGGTCCATCTTGGTACAAGCGTCAGGCCTGTGATGCTATCAGGAGGGACATTTGCACATTGCTCACAGGTAGCTGTAATATCTACGAGAAATGGCACCAGTCAGCAATGCCCCGAACTCAGTCCCAAAGGAAATCCCAGCTACAAGAAGGACTTATTTGTAAGTCTATTACAATGAATGCATTATGAACCATCTTTAACTCCCCAGTGAAAAAGGAAAAGAGGAGCTCTGAGAGGTGCGGGCAATGTGCAAACCTCTACCCAACGCTGCTTGTAGGACCCAAGAGTGCAGCTCAGTGCTAGGCAGAGCTCCTGACCCCCTCCCCCCCCCCCAGCACTCAGTGGCAGGAGGCCCTCGAATCTGTGATGTAAGACAGGACATCTGCTCTCTCTGCTGCTCGCTCTGTCAGATATCCTAAGAAAACAGGGCCAGGAGGGCTTCGCTTCTGTGCTCACGAACCACCTGTACATTTTACTCTCTGGGGCTGGGGGTGAGGGGATGGGAGAACTGAAGATGAGAGGAGAGGAGTTAGCAAGCTTAACGCCTACAGAGAGGGGATGGGGGAGCTCTGCTCGGGCAACTCTGCTCAGGGCTGCCCTGCTCCAACACAAACCTACCTTGCCCTCACTTGTGTTTCTAAAGGGGACCTGTTTTTTTTTGTTATGGTGCAGAGGTGCAGGAGCCCTAACTGCTGTGGGGAAAACTCAGCAGGCTGTGATAGCTATTTTTGGCCAAACATAAGAGTTCAGAAGAGAGAAGAAAACCTTCCAGAGCAGGTGGGTTCCTTCTTTGGAGGGCTCCTGAAGCAGGGATTTCATGTGCTCTGCAGAGCTCCTGTCCTGCTGTAGGGGAACTCTCCTTTCTTAAAGGATCACCCTAAAGATGATCCCTTCCACCAATACTTATCTTACAGCAAAGGAAGCAGCTGTGCTGAGACAAAGTGACTTATTAGTGCCTCATCTTTGGCTAATTCTTATCTAATTGTCACAGCCTGCAGAGAATGCGGACTGATGGGGACTTTTCTAAAGCTTTCAGCATCTCTGAGGCACACAGCGGTCAGGCTGCCTGGGATTCTGCCCTGCTGGCTCTTAGTTGACCTTTTATCCCATCAGTGAGAGGATTCCTGCCTTTCACACACTCAGAAGCCGCTCTCCCTTTCTCTGGCAGCCACTGAGACTGCAGGAAAAACCTCTAAATGGCAATGGTAGGAAACATTTTAGCTTCAAACCCTCACACACAATCTGGAATATAATAATGACTATTTCAATCAAGCACAGATTAAGAAGACTGAAAGGGAGAAATCATGAAGAAAGAAGGAAACTTAAAGCAAGGCTTTGCTTCTCATTGGTAAGTCAAGAAGTTTATTGTAATGTTAAGATATGAGTTCTAATCCCCGGCTCTGTGCAGGGCGAGCAGTTTGCCCATGGAAGGTAATTTCTCCTGTGGGGCAATTGGAAAAGGATTATGGGGTGGAAGCAGCAGCTCTAGTGACAACTCGCACCCCAGGAAACCCTACGAGTTGGGGTTAATTTAACGTCACTTTACTCAAAATGTAAAACTGAAAAAAAGGACCTCTCCCCACCAATCTCTTAAAAATGTTCTTTGCTGTATGGTGAAAGGAAAAGCCAATCAATAATTACTTTCGCTAGACTCGTTCTTACCTGTGACGATCAGTTTACTGCTTTGGCTGAACACCCACACAGCCAGACATCCTGGTCAGCCCCCAGGACAAGAAACCTAAGCTGCTCAGCCAGGAGTCTGACCCTGCACCCTGCAGGGGGACCCCTCCAGTTTAAGGGGACACTCCTGGGAGTTTACATGCAATAAGAGTTTGATGGAGATGGTAAGGGAGAGCGTTGTCTCTCACCAGAGACGGCACCGGTGCTGCCATAGGTACCCGCATGGCAAAGACTCCTGGCCAATCATTATTCACCCTAAAGCACACAAGAGCCCTGACTGCTGCCAGGAAAGACATAAGAGTTGTAAAAGAGGTTAGAAGAGGAAATGTTAGATTCTCCTGCCAGGAATTAGACGCATTCTCAGAGAGAGCTCTGCTGGTTCTTACCTGTGACAATCAGTTTGCTGCTCTGGCTGAACACAAACACAGCCAGACATCTCAGCTGTCGTCCTGCACAAAAAACAAGTTTTAGGGCCCTGCCTACAGCATGAATTAAACACTCAGCACATGATCACATCCCTCTGCCCTGTCCTCTCCTTCTCAGCTTCTCATTGGCCTCCTTCTCTCTGCCCTATCTCTAACCAAACCTGGAAACCTGTGATTTCCAGTCACCCTGAGATTACTGTGGAGGAACTGAAAGGGGTTGGGGAAGGCGGGATTGCAGGTACAACTGATGCGCAAAAACTTACTCTCATGCGCAAACACACACTAACACACTCACATAGTCACACTCACTTTCACACACACACACACATGCTCATTCTCTCACACATTCTCAGATGCTCACTTACAGCTTTACTCCTCTCATTCTCCTCCATAGGCATTCTCTCACAGGCATCCTCACTCACTCACTCACTCATCTCCCTTCTCCACACACACGTGCCCACTAACTCTTGCATCCGTGCTCACTCACACTCTCACTTCTCTTCCTCTTCCACAAACACACACACTCTCGGAGAGAAGCTCACTCATTCTCTTCCCCCTCACTCACTCATCACCCTCCTCCATACACATGCGCACTAACTCTCACATCTCTGCTCACTCACACTCTCAATTCTCTTCCTCTTACACATACACACACACTCTCGGAGAGAAGCTCACTCATTATTTTCCCCTTCACTCACTCACTCATCTTCCTCCTCCACACACACATGCGCACTAACTCTCGCATCTGTGCTCACTCACACTCTCACTTCTCTTCCTCTTCCACAAACACACACACTCTCAGAGAGAAGCTCACTCATTCTCTTCCCCCTCACTCACTCACTCATCACCCTCCTCCATACACATGCGCACTAACTCTCACATCTGTGCTCACTCACACTCTCACTTCTCTTCCTCTTCCACAAACACACACACTCTCAGAGAGAAGCTCACTCATTCTCTTCCCCCTCACTCACTCACTCATCACCCTCCTCCATACACATGCGCACTAACTCTCACATCTGTGCTCACTCACACTCTCAGTTCTCTTCCTCTTACACATACACACACATTCTCAAAGAGAAGCTCGCTCATTCTTTTCCCCTTTACTCACTCACTCATCTCCCTCCTCCATACACACCTGCCCACTAACTCTTGCGTCCGTGCTCTCTCACACTCTCACATCTCTGCCTCTTACACAAACACACACTCTCACAAAGAGAGAAGCTCACTCATTCTCTTTCCCCTCACTCACTCGCTCATCTCTCTCCTCCACACACACATGCCCACTAACTCTCGCGTCCGTGCTCACTCAGACTCTCACATCTCTGCCTCTTACACAAACACACACACTCTCAGAGAGAAGCTCACTCATTCTCTTCCCCTTCCCTTGGAATCCACCAGGAATAGCAACCTCTGACGTGGGCCCTTGGATCAGCAGCCTCTTTCTTTATTGTCCATTTCTTTTTCTGGAACTCCAATGGTCCACTGGCCACATGGGCCCGACGCTGCCCTTCTTCCTCCCACCCATTCAACTCTGTATTCCTCCTTCAACTGCATAGGCCCAACCCTGCATTACTTATCTGCAGCCCATGCAGCTCAACGCCCCTCCTTCAACCGTGCATTCTCGACGCTATGCCTCTTCTTTCCACACCATGCAGCTTGATGACCCTCCTTCAACTGCGCAGTCTCGATGCTGCTGCTTCTTCCTGGGCTCCCGTGGGGGCCTTTTTCTGTCACAGCATCCAGAGTTTTATGGTCTTGGCCTGGAGATCTGGTGTTTCTTTTAGAATTCTGGAGTCTCCAGGCCAAATCTGGAGAGTTCCCAGGTATGTCTATGACAGCCATCTCTGATCCAGTCCTGGTTTTGCCCCCAATTCATGCACGAGGATGTAACCCTGCTTGTCCTTGGGAAGTCAGAATTAGAATTCCATGCATGCAAAAGGCCAAAAGCATGACTGGATCAGCTTGTTGGTCTGACCTGGGTAAGGGGGAAGCAGAGATCAAATGGGGGTCTACGGCCCTCAGGGCTGGTTATTCCATTAGAGAAACTAGACAGTCACTTATGACATCAAATCTTTTGAGATGGCATAAACCTCCACATGTCACCTACTTGTTTTTAAGGCTTAGTACCTCAAGAGAGAAGGTAATGGATGCTGGATGGGTGGTGGAGTCAAAACGGACACTGGGTGGATGGGGGAGTTGTAGAGCGAGGGTATTGGGCTTATGGCGAGAAAGAGAGTGCTGAGCAGGTGAGGGTGGGGGTGAAGAGAGAGAGAAAGGATTCTGGTCAGGTAAGGAGGTGGAGAGAGAGGATTCTGGGCACTGCATGAAGGGGACATAGAGATTTGGGTGATGCTACTGTGCTGAGCAAAACGAGGAGGATGCAGGACTTGGCAGAGGGTGAAAGCAGGGTGAGAGGTGGATGCTGTGCCAGAGCTGCCCTCACTCGGCAGGTGTGTACAGATGGAAAGTCTGTCTATTAGGGGAGGGTACCTGACACCCTTGCGCCAGCCGTGATGTAATTGCACCAGGAAATAAATTGTGCAGATTTATGTCCCATCATATTCTATTGTGCCTTCCCTCATTGAGTGGGGGCTGGGGGCAGGGAGGAATCCACTTCTGGGATTGCTGAAGCCTAATGTACACAATATGTCCAAGGGTTTTCTTCCAAACAGGAAGCTTGACTTCAGGACCCTTAGGCGATGGGGCAGTCAGTGTTCCAGCAAACAGACAGGTGGAAGGATTCCATTTATAAATCTGTTCTCAAGAGATGAGTCCATGTTCTCAAACTGCAATTCCACAAGCACACTGTTTCGGGACCTCCGGGCTTTTCTGGTGACTGGCTTTGAGTTTCTTGTATTCCTTGGATGATTCCTGGTACCCGTTCTCCAGTGTTCTGTGTCACTCTGACCTTCCTCTCCACGTGACCTCTTTGCACTTCTTTTCGACAGTAACAGATGGGTAAGCATTCCTGTCCCTCCTTCTGCCGAGTTGTCTTGTGGCTGCACTGCATGTACCAACCCAGGGTGCAAACCAACAGCTCCAAGTCTTCTTGGTGTTTGGGTACTTGCCAGGTTCTTATGGCCTGGATTGGCCACTGTTGGAAACAGGATGCTGGGCTTGATGGACCCTTGGTCTGACCCAGTATGGCAGGTTCTTATGTTCTTACTGATAAAGCCCCTAGAAGCACATAAACTCCAAGCCTTCAAAAATAGAAGAGGACTCTTTCTAGTAAGGGACAGACCTAAGGATAAAGGCTATCTTCCAATATCTGAGAAACCTTTACTGAGTCCTACCTCGTAGGATTGTAGCTCCAGTTCAGGGGTGGACAAAGTTGCCAGTTTTCTCCCTAGAGAGGTAGTCAGGGGCCTAACTCCAGAGCCCTTTTCTTTGGGCTAGTAGTCTGTCCCTTCAGGGTCAACCCTTGGACCCAACACTGAGGGGCAGTCCCTCCTGCAAAACCTTTACAGAGGAGAGGGGAAAATACTTCCTCTCCTTATCATTCTTTTACTACTTCTGTCTTGCTCCCCTTCTGGAAAGTTCTAGGGGGTTACTATATTATCGACTGGAATGATCCATTGTAGTACCTCCCATAGAGGTGTTTATGCAAATGGATCAGTCCGTCTAGTTAAACTGTCTCATCAAACCTACTATGGACACCTTGCTCTGGTAAGGATTCAATGGGTCCTTGTACCAGGTGTAGCTCCCCCTTGACCGCTTACCTCATGGGGCATTCCTAGTCTGGGACTGATCTGGCGGGAGCCCCCCCTAGGGCAGACTCCATCGATCCTCACGTTCTTGGCGCCTGGTGCCTCCATCTGGGGAAGAAGGTATTAGTGAGTGGGATTTCTGTCCTTTCACCCCAGGAAACAAACGGGAGTATGAACAAGGCTAGCAGTATGTACAAATGTATACAGGTTTATTAGACTATATAAGAATATATATTTCTGCATGACTATGTACAAATGTATACAGGTTTATTAGATTATACACGTATATACATTTCTGCATGACTATGTACATCACTAATAGGATGTCAAACAGCATACTTATCTGCTCGTGGTTAATAGTGTCAGGCCACACAACTATATACATTTCTACAAGGTAGTAAGGACACTTAATATTTGGCAATTTGAGGTTGTTGGCCCCCACAGTATACCACCATATAGAAGAGAAGGGACCTCTTGTGTTCCTGCTTACTAAAACATTATTATTATCCTCTCCTGTTTTATCCCAAGTCTCACCCATGTGAACAGATGCAACTGTGCTGGTGGGCAGTGTTGGCCTTGGGGGGAGGGGAGGGGGTGTTGCCATTGTATCTAAACTGCCTCCTTCTGTTCTGCTGAGAGATCTGACTCTTCCTCCTGGTCTGTCGCCGGGGCCCACACCCTCCTGGGGGACCCAACTCTGCCTCCCGGACTGCCACTGGGGTTCACACCCTCCTGGGGAAGCCAGTTCGGCCTTCCAGACTGCTACTGGGGTTCCCTTGCTCAAGTGGGACATCTTGCTCTCCAGATCTGCCACTGGGGTCCCCTCACTCGGGGGGGTGGGGGGGGGGGGGCTGACTCCACCTCCAGGCCTGCTGCTGTCCTTCAGTTCTCCTCCCTTGGTAGGAAGGTTTACAGCTCCACTAGGCTCATGGCTGTTTTAGTGTTCAGTGGCTCTGCCCCTCCACAGTCTCAGCTTTCAGTAACTTTATATCTACTAAGCTCATGGCCAGTCACCTTCTCTGAGCCTGACTTTTGCTTTCTCTGTTGGCTGACCCTAAATGGGTCACCTCTCAGCCAAAAGGCCAAGACAAAGGCAAGACCACAGATAAAGACCATGTGCACACTCCTCTATCCTGCCTGCCATCTCCTCTATTGTCTGGGAACTTGGTACCCTCCTGTCTGAATACCCTTTGTAGTCAGGATGAAAATCTGTTTGCTTCCTAGGACTGTTATCCAGTATATTTATCTCATAAATCCCTTTTCCAGGCATAGTTCTGTAATTTAGGAGTTTGAATTCTCTGATTTTTAGGGATATTTCATTGCAAAATTACCAAAGGTAGTCAGCCCCTACCTGAAAATCTGACTTTTCTATTCAATGGTCATTTAAGTGCCCTTACAGTAAGGATCTGATGATCTTTTCAGTTTCATTCTGTGTTTCCTGGGCTGGCGGCTCATGTTACACAGCTGCATGGTCCTCCTTTTTTTTTTTTTTTCTCTGCTGCAGTTCACTTTAATGGTAGTGCGCTCAGACCTCTGTCTCTTGTGAGGGGGGTTTCACATGTTTCTATGTAGGCGGCCATCCTAGCCATTCCCCAACCTACTTTTCTTTTCCCTTCCCCTTCCCCTATTCCCCTTCTTCATTGCCTTTCTCTGTTTCATCATCATCCTTATCACATTTTTATATATTCCTCGTCTTCCTGTACAAATCACCCAAGGCGAGTTACGTCACCAGTTGCATATTACAATAAATGTTTCTTTCCCAATGCTCCCAGTCATTCTATTTCTCTCATCTCTTTATGGTCGCCCTCACATACAGTTTTAGCCGGTTATTTTATAGCTCCAGGTCTAAAGGGAAGAGCCCGAGCCAGTCCTGGTTTTCCACCCACTGCATTCATGGACCTGTAGTTCCCACTTTTTAAAAGATGTTGGAATTAGAAGCACTGACAGGCAAACCAGGAGTGATTTAGCCACTGCCAACAGACATGGATCCATAGGATAACCCTACACATACTATCTCACTCCCCGAGAAGCAGAGAAATGTTAAGCTTGACAAGGAGAGCTATAGCCAACAGAAAAAAATCATGTGGCAATACCTCTGTCTTATATTGTGGTGTATGGTTTGTATTTGGGTTTATTTATTATATATATTTTTTTGTTTGCATTTTGTCTTTCTTGTCATTCTTTACTGTGTTGATGATGTATTTATCCATCTTATGTACATTGCTTTGGTTAAATGTGATGAGTTATGAAGGTGGCTTATAAATAGAACATATTAAAATTAAATGAAGTTATTGCTGAGACCTCATCTTGGACTATTGTGTCTATTTCGGGAGACTGCATATCCAAAGTAGCGACAATCTAGAGAAGAACTACCAAAATTGTGCATAAGCAGCCATTGAGGACCCAAATTTGCAGACTCTGCAGAAGGGGACGGATACACTAGAGGTGGTTAAATACCTCAAAGGGAAAAATAATGCACAAGCGACAAGAATTTTTCAGTAGAAAAGAAGTTCCAGAATAAGGCTGTAAAGAGGGCAGTGTCGGGAGTAACATTAGGAAATATATTGATACTGAAAGGGGAGTGATACATAGGAGGGCCTCTCAGGGAAGGTGGTCCAGGCCAAAGCAGTATTGGAAATTCAACATTGTAGGATAAGCACAGAGGGCATCTTCAGTGGTGGGGAAACAAAGGTAAAACCTGGAGATGAAATCTGTGGTACTGCAATAGGAAGAGAAAATGGGCAGAGTCTGGATGGGTCTTCAGGATCTGCCATCTTGTTCTACACATAGTAAGATGGTAAATGTCGGCAGAAAAAGACTAGACATATTACCTTAAGAGATTGGGCCCTCTCTACAGCAGGTCCACCTTTATGGAACTCCATCCCCCCCGATCTTAGACAGGAACCCTGCCTCCCAATTTTCAGGAAAAGACTTAACATTTGGCTGTTTAAACAAGCATTCCCGAACTCCAATTAATTTAATTTCTCACCATCAAAATTATAAAACACAGCCATTTCAATTTCAACTATCTGTAATTATCGTTAGCCAACGTTAACCTTTCCTTTCCTTTTATTTCTCTCTTCGCCCAGTTCAATCATCCTTGTTATTTGTAACTGCTTTTTACCGCACTATAGTTCCAGTTTGAAGCTTATTATGCACCCCTGTTTTATTGTGAACCAGCATGATGTGATTGTTTTCATGAATGCCGGTATATAAAAAACCTAAATAAATAAAATAAAAATAAATATCCTGTTGTACCTAGACAGACAAGCATTGTCTTGGGCCTCTTCGCTGTGGTAGCACGAGGACCTGATTCTTCATGACCTGAAAGGATTCCTCAAACTGTTTAAGTCAGTCTTCGATGACCCTGCTCGGTATAACACTGCAGGATCTTCTTTGGTTCACCTTAAGCAAGGTAATAAACCATTAGCTGACTTTGCTATCGAATTCAAGACACTGGTGTGAATTAGTCTGGGACCCGAAATGCATGAAGATCCTCTACTTCGAAGGACTGAACTCTCGTCTGAAGGATGAGTTCGCCGCTCATGAGATGCCTAAGACCTTGGCTGAACTAGTGAAGTTGGCAAC
This sequence comes from Rhinatrema bivittatum, assembly GCF_901001135.1. Taxonomy (NCBI): domain Eukaryota; kingdom Metazoa; phylum Chordata; class Amphibia; order Gymnophiona; family Rhinatrematidae; genus Rhinatrema; species Rhinatrema bivittatum. The sequence goes on along the minus strand of NW_021821055.1, from coordinate 13,085 downwards.
AAGCCTTGATCGCTGACTTCGTGACAGGTTTCATGAGACCAAGACTCCCAGAAAACCCTTTCAGGGTGAAGCACGAGCTAAGTCCATACCCAGGCCTGTTCCCTCTGTTCCAGTTGTTGGCGAAGAAGAACCTATGCAATTAGGCCACAGCCATCTGACATCCAAAGAGAGAAGAACACGGAAGAAACTAGGGCTGTGCATGTATTGTGGACAAGCTGGCCATACTGTTCAAACATGCCCCATATGTCCGGGATCTGGCAGACCTAAGTCCTGCGGGAGGACTCTTCTTAGGTCTTACTGTTCCTTCTCCTCCACTCTCTCTTGCTGTATCTTTGATCTGTGGACCATTAGAGTACCAGACTCTTGCCCTAGTGGACCCAGGGGCAGGAGCAATTTCATTCTACAAACGTTTAGTGGAGCACTTTGAAGTCTCCACTCCTTCTGTCATCCATTCATGGAGAGCCCTTACCGGGTGAAGTAATCCAACTCACCGAACCAGTATGTCTATGGACCGGTGCTCTTCATTCTGAAACTATCTCCTTCTTTGTTTTAGAGAAGGCCATGCACCCTACAGTACTGGGACTACCATGGCTGCAGCAGCATATGCCTCAATTCAATTGGGCTACACTGGAACTTTCACGTTGGGGTCCAGACTGCCATGGTAAATGCCTGAAGGAGGTCGCTCATATAAGCTGCATGCCAACCACCCCAGTAATGCTGGGGTTGCCGCCTCATAATGCATCTTTCCTAGATGTCTTTTCAAAAGAAGCTGTAGATGTACTACCACCTCATAGACCCTATGACTGCGCTATTAATCTGAAGCCTAACACTGAACCACCCAAGGGATGGGTGTACCCTCTCTCCGTGACAGAGAATAAAGCCAAGTCCGAATATATTAAGGAAAACCTCCAAAAAGGCTTCATAAGACCCTCCAAGTCTCCTGCTGTGCAGGTTTCTTCTTTGTGGGGAAGAAGGCAGGAACTTTGAGTCCATGTATAGATTACAGGGGTCTCAACGAGATAACAGTGAATGATCATTACCCCCTGCCTCTGATCTCAGAGCTATTTGACAAACTACAGGGAGCCAAGATCTTCTCCAAGCTTGATCTGAAAGGAGCCTACAACTTACTTCGCATATGAGCTGGCGATGAGTGGACGATGGCCTTCAACACCCGGGATGGTCACTTTGAATATTTAGTGATGCCTTTCAGTCTGTGCAATGCCTCGGCTGTCTTTCAAAATTTAATGAACGACATTTTCCAGGATCTCCTCTATAAGTGTGTCGTATATCTAGACGACATCTTGATATTCTCTCAAGACATGACCACTCATCTGGAGGATGTTTAAAGAGTACTACAAAGGCTCCGTGAAAACCATCTCTATGCCAAGCTATCCAAATGTGAATTCCATAAGGAATCAGTGCCCTTCTTGGGCTACATCGTTTCTAACCAAGGTTTTCAGTGGATCCACAAAAGCTAGAGAGCATCAAGAAATGGGCACAACCCACCAGTCTAAAGGTTCTCAGACGTTTCTTAGGTTTCACCAACTATTACAGGACTTTCATCAAGAACCACTCCTCACTTACAGTTCCGCTTACAGCTTTGACGAAGAAAGGTGCCAATGTTGCAAAGTGGTCTGCGGAGGCAATAGCTGCTTTCTAGAAATTAAAAGATGCCTTTTCGGGTAAGCCGTGTCTCCGACATACGGATCCCATCAGCCCTTCATCGTAGAGGTCGATACCTCAGACGTTGGCGTAGGGGCCGTACTAAGTCAGGCCGGTGATTCGAGGGTTCCACAACCTTGCTCATTCTTCGCCTGCCACTTCTCCTCAGTGGAGAAAAATTATGGTATAGGAGATAAGGAGCTCCTGGCTATAAAGATGGCATTCGAATAAAAGCGCCCTTGGCTCGAAGGAGCGCAACATCAAGTTACTGTCTTTACAGACCATAAGAATCTGGAGTACGTCTGCCACGCTCAGCGCCTAAATCATAGACAAGCGAGATGGTCTCTGTTTTTCAACAGATTTAACTTTGTGCTAAAATACCGCCCTGGAGATAAGAATATCAGATCAGATGCCCTGTCTCGCTCATTCCTCTGAGGACATTCCAGAGGAACCGCAACACATCACTGACCCAGAAAGGGTTATTTTGGCAGCTACTCACTCAGTACCTGTGGGAAAAACTATCTTACCCAAGAACCTCAGAAAGAAGTTATTAGCATGGGCTCACGACTCTAAACTGGCAGGACACCCTGGCCAACACAGAACTCTGTCTAAGCTACAAAACTTTTATTGGTGGCCCACCATGAAGGAAGACACATTCGCTTAAGTTGCTTCCTGTGCAAATTGCGCCAGACAGAAGATGCCACCCGGTCGTCCTTGGGGTTTGCTCCAACCCTTGCCAGTCCCAGATGAACCATGGACACACATCGCCACAGACTTCGTGGTAGACTTACCACTTTCAGGAGGAAACAACACGATTTGGATAACTGTAGATCGGTTCTCAAAGATGGCTCATTTTGTGGCTCTCCCTGGCTTATCCACTGCCATGGAGCTCGTCAAGCTCTTCATTACGCACATCTTCTGTCTCCACGGCAGTCCTAAGCACATAGTGTCCGACCAAGGAGCCCAATTCACAGCTAAGTTCTGGAAGGCACTATGTAAGAAGTTTGAAATTTTTCTCGACTTCACCTCAGCATACCATCCACAATCTAACAGGCAAACAGAGAGAATGAACAGGACACTCAAGCAGTTCATTCGTGCCTATGTGAACAGTCACCAGAATGATTGGAGTGAACTGTTGCCATGGGTGGAATTCATCATCATTTATTTATTTAAAATCTTTTCTATACTGTCGTTCAGTATACTACCGTCACAACGGTTTACATAGAGGCACATATAGTAAATTGTACATCAATTCTCATTGTTATGATATTGAAGTGTTTGGTGGATTCTCAGGGACTACAGCGATGCTATTCTCTCACAGGGAGGAGCCCCATAGAGAACTGTAGTACTGGGCTAGACTCAGATGCCCAAACACAGAGAATAGATCTTTTATTATACAGCTAGTGAGGTCCACCAGAGGTGGCGTAGAGAGTAGATTAGTCGGCAGTAGTCTGTGATCCTTGGCGTAGGAGACCCGTCCCACAATGGTGGTGTAAGGCCCTGATGCAGACGTCCAGTAAGGCACTGTAGGAGAGATAGACTGGCAGATGTTATAGTACACTCCCTGGTAGCTGAGTAGATAGAGTTCCCAATGAGCAGTAGAGAGAGGATAGGTAATAACAGTCTGTGGTCCTCGGCAGAGGAGACCCGTTCCACAATGGTGTGTAGGGCCCAATGCAGATGAGCAGCGAGGAGCTGTAGATAGACAGACTGGGAGAAGTTGTACTCACTCTCTGTAGCTGATGGGTAGTGTTCCAGCAGGTTGAAGAATAGGTAGAAGGCACCAGGGGAGACACAAAGGCCCTCGAGGAGCGAGTACCCAGGTTAGTAGACCCCGAAGGGTGAAGGTAGCTTCCAGCAGGCAGTAGAAGTGGCAGAGCAGCTTCAGACCGGAACAAATCCAATCTGTTGCTAACTCGGCGAGAGTCAGCAAATGCGCAACCTTTTGAATACGGAAGCAATGACATCACTCGAGGGGGACACCCCCGAGGTTGCGCCAACACTGCTACAAGACTTGAAGCGTGCGTGCGTGCACACCCTAGGAGTTCTCAGGTCAACATGGCAGGACGCCATGCCAGAGCTGCTCCGGGGAAGCCGGATGGTGCGGCAAGGAGATGCCACGGATGCCATTCTCCCGAGGCTGGTGGAGTAGGCTGAAATAGAGGTGAGGAATGTCCGGCGAAGCTGTCTGACATCGGACGCAACACTCATCCAGCAACATCCACTGGATCAACACCATTCGAAGTGGTTTATGGACGACTACCACTGCCACCACTGCCACTTCCATTATCAGTGTCGTCTAGGGATGTGGATCGGGTGCCCGATTGTTCCCGCTTTTGGGTTCGTCTGGCCACAGGAACATCTCATTTTCCCGCGGATCCCCGTTTTTTTTTTGTGAAAAATCGTTTTTCGGGTTAGTGCACGCTAACTCATGTTAGCGCGCACTAACAAAAATAGCAAAAAGTAACAAAAAATAACAAAAATAAACGTTTTTTTGTTACCGCGCACTAACCCGAAAAATGATTTTTACAAAAATTCGGGGGGGAAAGTGATCGTTTCTGTTTTTACCCGATATATTAACTAATTTAGAAATATCCTACGATATTTTAATTCGTTAGAAAAACGATTCACATCCATAGTGTTGTCCCCAGCAGCTCAATCAACTGCCAAAGACATTCAACAACTTTGGACGCAGACAAAAGACATGTGTCTTAAAGTAGGAATTCGAGCTAAAAAGGGATATGATGCTCATCACTGTAAGGCTCCAGAGTTCCAGCCTGGTGACAAAGTCTGGCTATCAACTAAGCACTTGAGACTTAAACTACCCTCAGCTTGCTTCGCTCCTCGCTTCATTGGACCATTTCCTATTCTCTGACAATTAGGCAATCTCACCTATAGTCTGAAGCTACCATCCACATTGAAGATCCACAATGCATTCCACATATCACTATTGAAGCCTTTGATCCTTAGTGAGTTCTCCAACAAGTCACCAGAAGCTACACCAGTAGAAGCAGAAGAAGCATCCAATACAAAGTAGACGCTATTCTCGATGTGAGAAAGAGAGGCAGAGTATGGGAATATCTCCTATCTTGGGAGGGCTATGGACCTGAAGAAAACTCTTGGACTACATTGGCTAAATGTCCTTGCTGTATCGGAACGGAGACTACACGTCACTATATCAACATTAAAATTACCAGACTATTAAGATATTTGGTGCTTTAACCCTAAGACAGTTTTCTGATATATATAAAGAGACCAACTTCACACAGCCCCTGAGGCAGCCCCAAACGGGGCGAAACTTGGCCTGAGTCGGGCATTTATATGAATTTGTGTCTCCATTCAAATAAAGCTTACACTTGGACTATTTTGGCATCTAATCTGCATTACTGCCCAAACGGCTTTCTTAGATCGCCTACCCTCTTGCTTTATCAATCCTACATTGGCTAATATACTGGATAAAGAGATGCTACTAGACTTTCATAGATTGCATCCTCAGAAACCAAGACCTGGTAGGAAACAGCATGGACGCCCTTTCAAGGGGGGTACTGTTGTGTCCGTCGGTGATAGACGGCTTTGCCCTGTTTGCCTCACCTTATTCACAGCTCCTCCCACTTACCTAGGAAAGATGGCTACCGCTATGTCTACAAGCCGACCTCTCTGGAGTCCCTGGAATGGCTATGGTGCAGCCTCCTGCCATGATCCTCCCACGTACCTACTAGGGTGCGCTACCCACGTCTTTATTCCAACATTGGTGCAAACCTCGGGGCATTCCCCGATGCTGACGTCACACCATCAGGGTATATAACCTATTCTAATTTGCTAGCTCGTTGAGTTATCAAGGACTCAAATCCTTTCCTGTTTATGCTACTCTGCTGCTTCTGTGCTGCCGCTGGAAGCTCTCTCTCTGCCGTTCGGGGTAACTACTAACCTGGGTACCCGCACCTCAGGGGCCCTTTCCTTTATTTCAGGTGCCTCACAGGGAACATGTACTCGCTCCTCGAGGGCCTGTTCTCCCTGCCTCGGTGCCTGCACTTACTTCTACAAACCTGTGGAATCGCATATCTACAGCAAACACCTAGTGAGTACTCTACTCTCAGTCTATCTCATCCACAGTACTTCCTTGCTGGGAAACCTGCTTCGGATCCTTCCGATATCAACAGGGTGAGAAGGGCTCCCTCTGCTGAGGTCTCTGAGACGGCAACTACCAGACTGCCTCACTACTGCCACTTCTGGTGGTACTCTTCAAGCTGTATAATAAAGAACTAACTGTGTTTGTGTGTTCTGAGTCTAGCCCAGTACTATGGCTCCTCACGGGGCTCCTCCCTGTGGGCGCGGTCATGTGCCCCAATACCCAAGGATCCACCCAAACACTGCTCAACCATAACAAAACCTTGCACAAGCCCTGTTTCAGACACTTACTCTCTCCCCCAGCCCATCTTCCCATTTCAGCCTCTAGATCACAATTCAGTCCCTCCAACCCCATCTTCCTTCTTAGAGCTGCCTGACCCTCAGGCTCCATCACAAAGCAAAGGTCTCTGGTGTAGCCAAGTAGCAGAAAGCAATAGCATCTCTGCAATGAAGCTTAGAAGATGGGAGGAAGGGCATCGCAGGGCAGGGAGCATGAGAATGAGACACAGATCGGGCTCAGAGCTGCTTCTTCAGGATAAACACTGTGCAGGGTAACTCTGCTTATCCGTCCCTGGTACCCTCAGCATACTCATTATGCAATGTTACTCTGCTTATCAGTCTCTGGTACCCTCAGCATACTCATTATGGGTTACTCTGCTTATCCGTCCCTGGTACCCTCAGCATACTCATTATGCAATGTTACTCTGCTTATCCGTCCCTGGTACCCTCAGCTTACTCATTATGCAGTGTTACTCTGCTTATCCCTCCCTGGTACCCTCAGCATACTCATTATGCAGTGTTACTCTGCTTATCCCTCCCTGGTACCCTCAGCATACTCATTATGCAGTGTTACTCTGCTTATCCCTCCCTGGTACCCTCGGCTTACTCATTATGCAGTGTTACTCTGCTTATCCATCCCTGGTACCCTCAGCATACTCATTATGCAGTGTTACTCTGCTTATCCATCCCTGGTACCCTCAGCATACTCATTATGCAGTGTTACTCTGCTTATCCGTCCCTGGTACCCTCAGCATACTCATTATGCAGTCTTACTCTGCTTATCCGTCCCTGGTACCCTCAGCATACTCATTATGCAGTCTTACTCTGCTTATCCGTCCCTGGTACCCTCAGCATACTCATTATGCAGTCTTACTCTGCTTATCCGTCCCTGGTACCCTCAGCATACTCATTATGCAGTCTTACTCTGCTTATCCCTCCCTGGTACCCTCAGCATACTCATTATGCAGTGTTACTCTGCTTATCCCTCCCTGGTACCCTCAGCATACTCATTATGCAGTGTTACTCTGCTTATTCGTCCCTGGTACCCTCAGCATACTCATTATGCAGTGTTACTCTGCTTATCCCTCCCTGGTACCCTCAGCATACTCATTATGCAGTGTTACTCTGCTTATCCGTCCCTGGTACCCTCAGCATACTCATTATGCAGTGTTACTCTGCTTATCCCTCCCTGGTACCCTCAGCATACTCATTATGCAGTGTTACTCTGCTTATCCCTCCCTGGTACCCTCAGCATACTCATTATGCAGTGTTACTCTGCTTATCCCTCCCTGGTACCCTCAGCATACTCATTATGCAGTGTTACTCTGCTTATCCCTCCCTGGTACCCTCAGCATACTCATTATGCAGTGTTACTCTGCTTATCCCTCCCTGGTACCCTCAGCATACTCATTATGCAGTGTTCCTCAGGCAATGTGCCCCGCATCATTCAGGATTCTCATTGTAAATTCCTGTGGCACCCACCACAAGATAATCCTTGATAAGGTGTAGACCCACATGAAGTCTCCCTCCATCACTCAGTGCTTTCAGCTCATCATGTCTAACACCTGCTCTGTGCTCTTCCTCTTTGTGTGACAGTGACAGATCAGTCTGGGTTTTTGTCAGGCGATTTATCACAGTGGTACACTGAGATAGGTGGATACCATTTCTGACAGTAATAGAGAGCGGTGTCTGTAACTTCTGCATTCTTTATGAGGAGCTGATACTCCGTCCCAGCACTGTTCACATTGGAAGTGAAATTGGCTGATGATATTCCCGGCCCATACTTTGGAGCTGAGTAGGAGTGATGGTGATACAGGAGGAACATTGGTGCCTCTCCTGGGATGTGGCTCAGAAAAGCTGTAGCATAGTCATCCTTTACTCCAACATCACAGGTAAAAGTTGCATTTTGCCCACGACTCACAGAGAGAACAGGAGGCGTCAGCACAGGAGTCTGAGACTGAACATCTGGAAAACAGAACAGAAAGAATTATTAAATTGATATTTGCACCATTATTATTATGGGTAATTCAGTTTATAAATATCCAGTGCCTTACATACCTGCAATCCAGAGCAGGACAGAGAATAACAAGGTCTGTGGCAGCCTCATTGTGAGGGTGAAGTTCTCCTGCTCCCAGCTCTGATCTGTGCTGTAAATTGGCGGGAGCATAAATACCAGCAGCAGGGAGACCCCCGGGGAGTGCACATGCAAATATGCAAATCATTATAGGTAATTATTACCATTCCTCTGTTACATATGAAATCGGTGTTACTAAAATCCATCTTCTACCATAGGCAGAGCTCTGCTGCCTCATTCTGTAGAGATTTTGTCCCTGAATTTTACTCCTGGGGGTTTGGGGTTCCATGTTCATTCTGTAGAGATTTTGTCTCTGAATTTTACTCCTGGGGGTTTGGGTTTCCATGTTCATTCTGTAGAGATTTTGTCCTTGAATTTTACTCCTGGGGGTTTGGGTTTCCATGTTCATTCTGTAGTGATTTTGTCTCTGAATTTTACTCCTGGGGGTTTGGGTTTCCATGTTCAATCTGTAGTGATTTTGTCTCTGAATTTTACTCCTGGGGGTTTGGGTTTCCATGTTCAATCTGTAGTGATTTTGTCTCTGAATTTTACTCCTGGGGGTTTGGGTTTCCATGTTCATTCTGTAGAGATTTTGTCTCTGAATTTTACTCCCGGGGGTTTGGGTTTCCATGTTCATTCTGTAGAGATTTTGTCCCTGAATTTTACTCCTGGGGGTTTGGGTTTCCATGTTCATTCTGTAGAGATTTTGTCTCTGAATTTTACTCCTGGGGGTTTGGGTTTCCATGTTCATTCTGTAGAGATTTTGTCCCTGAATTTTACTCTTGGTTATTTGGGTTTCCATGTTCATACTGTACAGTTTTTGTCCCTGAATTTTACTCCTGGGGGTTTGGGTTTCCAGGTTCATTCTGTAGAGATTTTGTTCCTGAATTTTACCTCTGGGGGTTTGGGTTTCCATGTTCATTCTGTAGAGGTTTTGTCTCTGAATTTTACTCCTGGGGAGTTGGGTTTCCATGTTCATTCTGTAGAGATTTTGTCTCTGAATTTTACTCCTGGGGGTTTGGGTTTCCATGTTCATTCTGTAGAGATTTTGTCTCTGAATTTTACTCCTGGGGGTTTGGGTTTCCATGTTCATTCTGTGAGGATTTTGTCTCTGAATTTTACTCCTGGGGGTTTGGGTTTCCATGTTCATTCTGTAGAGATTTTGTCTCTGAATTTTACTCCCGGGGGTTTGGGTTTCCATGTTCATTCTGTAGAGATTTTGTCTCTGAATTTTACTCCCGGGGGTTTGGGTTTCCATGTTCATTCTGTAGAGATTTTGTCTCTGAATTTTACTCCCGGGGGTTTGGGTTTCCATGTTCATTCTGTAGAGATTTTGTCTCTGAATTTTACTCCCGGGGGTTTGGGTTTCCATGTTCATTCTGTAGAGATTTTGTCTCTGAATTTTACTCCCGGGGGTTTGGGTTTCCATGTTCATTCTTTAGAGATTTTGTCTCTGAATTTTACTCCTGGGGGTTTGGGTTTCCATGTTCATTCTTTAGAGATTTTGTCTCTGAATTTTACTCCCGGGGGTTTGGGTTTCCATGTTCATTCTGTAGAGATTTTGTCTCTGAATTTTACTCCTGGGCATTTGGGTTTCCATGTTCATTCTGTAGAGATTTTGTCCCTGAATTTTACTCCTGGGGGTTTGGGTTTCCATGTTCATTCTGTAGAGATTTTGTCTCTGAATTTTACTCCTGGAGGTTTCGGTTTCCATGTTCATTCTGTAGAGATTTTGTCCCTGAATTTTACTCCTGGGGGTTTGGGTTTCCATGTTCATTCTGTAGAGATTTTGTCTCTGAATTTTACTCCTGGGGGTTTGGGTTTCCCTGTTCATTCTGTAGAGATTTTGTCCCTGAATTTTACTCCTGGGGGTTTGGGTTTCCAGGTTCATTCTGTAGAGATTTTGTCCCTGAATTTTACTCCCGGGGGTTTGGGTTTCCCTGTTCATTCTGTAGTGATTTTTGTCCCTGAATTTTACTCCTGGGGGTTTGGGTTTCCATGTTCATTCTGTAGAGATTTTGTCCCTGAATTTTACTCCTGGGGGATTGGGTTTCCATGTTCATTCTGTAGAGATTTTGTCCCTGAATTTTACTCCTGGGGGTTTGGGTTTCCATGTTCATTCTGTAGAGATTTTGTCCCTGAATTTTACTCCTGGGGGTTTGGGTTTCCATGTTCATTCTGCAGTGTTACTCTGCTTATCTTTCCCTGGTACCCTGAACATACTCATTATGCAGTGTTCCTCAGGCAATGTGCCCCGCATCATTCAGGATTTTCATTGTAAATTCCTGTGACACCCACCATAAGATAATCTGATAAGGTTTAGACCCACATGAAGTCTCCCTCCATCACTCAGTGCTTTCAGCTCATCATGTCTAACACCTGCTCTGTGCTCTTCCTCTTTGTGTGACACTGACAGATCAGTCTGGGTTTTTGTCAGCCAATTTATCACAGTGGTATCCTGGGGGACTGTTATACCATTTCAGACAGTAATAGAGAGCGGTGTCTGTGACTTCTGCATTCTTTATGAGGAACTGATACTCTGTTCCAGCGCTGTTCACAGAGGCTGAGAAATGGGCTGATGATATTCCTGGCCCATACTTTGGTGCTGAGTAGGAGTGATGGTGATACAGCAGGAGCTTCGGTGCCTCTCCTGGGATCTGACTCAGGAAGAAAGTAGCATCTCCATCCTTTACTCCAACATTACAGGAAAAAGTTGCACTTTGCCCACGACTCACAGAGAGAACAGCAGGTGACAGCACAACTGTCTGAGACTGAACAGCTGGAAAACCAGAACAGAAAGAATTGTTAAATTAATATTTGCACCATTATTATTATGGGTAATTCAGTTTATAAATATCTCATGCCCCGCATACCTGCAATCCAGAGCAGGACAGAGAATAACAAGGTCTGTGGCAGCCTCATTGTGAGGGTGAAGTTCTCCTGCTCCCAGCTCTGATCTGTGCTGTAAATTGGCGGGAGCATAAATAGCAGCAGCAGGGAGACCCCCGGGGAGTGCACATGCACATAAGCAAATCATTATAGGTAATCATTACCATTCCTCTGTTACATATGAAATCAGAGTTAGTAAGATCCATGTCCCACCCTAGGCAGAGCTCTGCTGCCTCATTCTGTAGAGATTTTGTCTCTGAATTTTACTCCTGGGGGTTTGGGTTTCCATGTTCATTCTGTAGAGATTTTGTCCCTGAATTTTACTCCTGGGGGTTTGGGTTTCCATGTTCATTCTGTAGAGATTTTGTCCCTGAATTTTACTCCTGGAGGTTTGGGTTTCCATGTTCATTCTGTAGAGATTTTGTCCCTGAATTTTACTCCTGGGGGTTTGGGTTTCCATGTTCATTCTGTAGAGATTTTGTCCCTGAATTTTACTCCCTGGGGTTTGGGTTTCCCTGTTCATTCTGTAGAGATTTTGTCTCTGAATTTTACACCTGGGGGTTTGGGTTTCCATGTTCATTCTGTAGAGATTTTGTCTCTGAATTTTACTCCTGGGGGTTTGGGTTTCCATGTTCATTCTGTAGAGATTTTGTCTCTGAATTTTACTCCTGGGCGTTTGGGTTTCCAGGTTCATTCTGTAGAGATTTTGTCCCTGAATTTTACTCCTGGGGGTTTGGGTTTCCATGTTCATTCTGTAGAGATTTTGTCTCTGAATTTTACTCCCGGGGGTTTGGGTTTCCACGTTCATTCTGTAGAGATTTTGTCCCTGTATTTTACTCCTGGGGTTTGGGTTTCCACGTTCATTCTGTAGAGATTTTGTCCCTGAATTTTACTCCTGGGCGTTTGGATTTCCATGTTCATTCTGTAGAGATTTTGTCCCTGAATTTTACTCCTGGGGGTTTGGGTTTCCATGTTCATTCTGTAGAGATTTTGTCTCTGAATTTTACTCCTGGGGTTTGGGTTTCCAGGTTCATTCTGTAGAGATTTTGTCCCTGAATTTTACTCCTGGGGGTTTGGGTTTCCAGGTTCATTCTGTAGAGATTTTGTCTCTGAATTTTACTCCTGGGGGTTTGGGTTTCCATGTTCATTCTGTAGAGATTTTGTCCCTGAATTTTACTCCTGGGGGTTTGGGTTTCCATGTTCATTCTGTAGAGATTTTGTCTCTGAATTTTACTCCTGGGGGTTGGGTTTCCATGTTCATTCTGTAGAGATTTTGTACCTGAATTTTACCTCTGGGGGTTTGGGTTTCCAGGTTCATTCTGTAGAGATTTTGTCCCTGAATTTTACTCCTGGGGGTTTGGGTTTCCATGTTCATTCTGTAAGATTTTGTCCCTGAATTTTACTCCTGGGGTTTGGGTTTCCATGTTCATTCTGTAGAGATTTTGTTCCTGAATTTTACTCCTGGGGGTTTGGGTTTCCATGTTCATTCTGTAGAGATTTTGTCCCTGAATTTTACTCCTGGGGTTTGGGTTTCCAGGTTCATTCTGTAGAGATTTTGTCTCTGACTTTTACTCCTGGGGGTTTGGGTTTCCAGGTTCATTCTGTAGAGATTTTGTCTCTGAATTTTACTCCTGGGGGTTTGGGTTTCCATGTTCATTCTGTAGAGATTTTGTCCCTGAATTTTACTCCTGGGGTTTGGGTTTCCATGTTCATTCTGTAGAGATTTTGTCCCTGAATTTTACTCCCGGGGGTTTGGGTTTCCCTGTTCATTCTGTAGTGATTTTTGTCCCTGAATTTTACTCCTGGGGGTTTGGGTTTCCATGTTCATTCTGTAGAGATTTTGTCCCTGAATTTTACTCCTGGGGGATTGGGTTTCCATGTTCATTGTGTAGAGATTTTGTCCCTGAATTTTACTCCTGGGGGTTTGGGTTTCCATGTTCATTCTGTAGAGATTTTGTCCCTGAATTTTACTCCTGGGGGTTTGGGTTTCCATGTTCATTCTGCAGTGTTACTCTGCTTATCTTTCCCTGGTATCCTGAACATACTCATTCTG
>NW_021821054.1:111205-114343 GCF_901001135.1 Rhinatrema bivittatum | reverse complement strand
TCTCTTTATCGTGCCCTTCTGTAAACCGTTGTGATGGTATTTAACTTAACGACGGTATAGAAAAAATTTTAAACAAATAAACAAATACAGTACGTAGACATAGAAATGTCAGAAAATGACTTCATTTGAATCAAATATTCTTTAAATTCTTCAAATTGCAAATATATGCAAATTTGCCATCAAATCTTGAAAAATTTGCCATAGAGAAATGTGTAAAAGTAAAAACAGAGTGACACTGACTTTTTAAAATGAGTGCTCGGCGCACATACGCAGGAATATTGCGTGAGCTTGATTTAAAATGCGCCTACCACGTGTACGTGTGCTCCTAATATAAGCACTTACTTCAGCAAATATATTTTGCATATTTTCCTTAGGTCTTTCTTGGCTTTAATGCCAACAGTTCTGGTCACCGCATCTCAAAAAAGATATAGTTGCGATGGAGAAGGTACAGAGAAGGGCAACCAAAATGATAAAGGGGATGGAACAGCTCCCCTATGAGGAAAGGCTGAAGAGGTTAGGGCTGTTCAGCTTGGAGAAGAGACGACTGAGGGGGGATATGATAGAGGTGTTTAAAATCATGAGAGGTCTAGAACGGGTAGATGTGAATCGGTTATTTACTCTTTCGGATAGTAGAAAGACTAGGGGGCACTCCATGAATTTAGCATGGGGCACATTTAAAACTAATCGGAGAAAGTTCTTTTTCACTCAACGCACAATTAAGCTCTGGAATTAGGGAAGTTAAGCATAGCTGGGTTTAAAAAAAAGTTTGGACAAGTTCCTGGAGGAGAAATCCATAAATTGTTGTTCAAGTTGACTTAAGGAATAGCCACTGCCTATGACTAGCATCAGTAGCATGGGATCTATTTTTCATTTGGGTACTTGCCAGGTTCTTATGGCCTGGATTGGCCACTGTTGGAAACAGGATGCTGGGCTTGATGGACCCTTGGTCTGACCCAGCATGGCAACTTATTATCGTCCCAATGTGTGCAATGGATTTTGAAACGTGCTCATGTGAATGATATTCCCAGTTTCTCTCTGTCAGTCCATGAGTTTGCCCAGGCCGTCTCAAGGTCATCCAGACCCCCTGGGTTTTTAAGCCTGCACTCCTCCCAGTTGACCCAGATCCCTCCCCCAGTCAAGAGCAGAAGTAAACGTGCGTGGCTGCCGGATTTTAAAAACCCCGCCCCCCCCCCTTTTTTTTTAGCTCGCACATATAACGCTCGTAATTCTCTGCTCTTTAAATTCTCTTTGCTCATGTGCAATGTGTATACTTGTGTACTTAGGCCTTTTAACACAAGCAATGCTTTTAAAATGCATCCCAGTGTTGGTGAATGCTGAAAACAGACTGTCCACTCAGAAACAAATCTTATATAACTTGGCTCTTGCACCTAAAGGGTGTCCCAGGATGATCCAAGATCTTCATTCCTATAATTATCTGTTCTGGGGAACACAGCCGTGTTTCGGCGTGCTGCTGACACCTGATTCAGGGGCACCAGCTCCACTACGCGGCTTCAGATTCGGGCACAGATCACAGGAGCCGCTCTGCTGCATCTGAAAACATCAAGTGTTCAGCTACCAATTGGGGTTCATTCAAGTTTATCTGGATAAAATCTAAGGAATCAGATTTCAGCCCAGTAAACCTCAATCTTCTGGAAGCCGCAGTCCTCCCTAGTACTAAGGAAAATTCACACCTCAATTCCTGACATAGTGTCTGAGTACAAATCTGGGACCGGGATAAAGAAATCAGGGACCGGGATAAAGGACGCTGCGCCCCTCCAATCTGAGAAATCACAGACAGGGATAAAAGACCACTGCGCCCCTCCAGTCTGAGAAATCACATACAGGGATAAAAGACCACTGGCCCCTCCAATCTGAGAAATCACAGACAGGGATAAAAGAACACTGCGCCCCTCCAATCTGAGAAATCACAGACAGGGATAAAGAACACTACTGCGCCCCTCCAATCTGAGAAATCACAGACAGGGATAAAAGACCACTGCGCCCCTCCAATCTGAGAAATCACATACAGGGATAAAAGACCACTGCGCCCCTCCAATCTGAGAAATCACAGACAGGGATAAAAGACCACTGCGCCCCCTCCAATCTGAGAAATCACAGACAGGGATAAAAGACCACTGCGCCCCTCCAATCTGAGAAATCACATACAGGGATAAAAGACCACTGCGCCCCTCCAATCTGAGAAATCACGTACAGGGATAAAAGACCACTGCGCCCCCTCCATCTGAGAAATCACATACAGGGATAAAAGATCCTGGCCCCTCCAATCTGAGAAATCACATACAGGATAAAAGACCGCTGCGCCCCTCCGATCTGAGAAATCACATACAGGGATAAAAGACCACTGCGCCCCTCCGATCTGAGAAATCACATACAGGGATAAAAGACCACTGGCCCCTCCAATCTGAGAAATCACAGACAGGGATAAAAGAACACTGCGCCCCTCCAATCTGAGAAATCACAGACAGGGATAAAAGACCACTGCGCCCCTCCAATCTGAGAATCACATACAGGGATAAAAGACCGCTGCCCCCTCCAATCTGAGAAATCACATACAGGGATAAAAGACCACACTGCGCCCCTCCATCTGAGAAATCCCATACAGGGATAAAAGACCACTGCGCCCCTCCAATCTGAGAAATCAGACAGGGATAAAAGACCACTGCGCCCCTCCAATCTGAGAAATCACAGACAGGGATAAAAGACCACTGCGCCCCCCAATCTGAGAAATCACAGACAGGGATAAAAGACCACTGCGCCCCTCCAATCTGAGAAATCACAGACAGGGATAAAAGACCACTGCGCCCCCCATCTGAGAAATCACATACAGGGATAAAAGACCACTGCGCCCCTCCATCTGAGAAATCACATACAGGGATAAAAGACCACTGCGCCCCTCCATCTGAGAAATCACTGGGATAAAAGACACTGCCCCCTCCGATCTGAGAAATCACATACAGGGATAAAAGACCACTGCGCGCCCCTCCGATCTGAGAAATCACATACAGGGATAAAAGACCACTGCGCCCCCTCAATCTGAGAAATCACATACAGGGATAAAAGACCACTGGCGCCCTCCAATCTGAAAATCACGTACAGGGAAAAAGCCACTGCGCCCCT